>NC_134573.1:114356454-114433954 GCF_050947875.1 Dermacentor variabilis
TAGGCGTATACATGCCTCTTTTAAACGAACCTGTAAGGCACCAACTTGAGCCACCAGGCAGCCATTAGGTATGTGCCGCTCTTCAACGAACCTTTTTGATGCCAACATAGGTCACTGCTGCTTGCATCCTCGCGCATTATCGAAAGCTGGAAGAGGAAGGCGATGACTATCGACGTTACTGCAATTAATATTCCACATCATCGCATTCAACTTCTGTGCCCCAGAAGTAAGACTCAAAATTTCGCTCAGTTGCAGTAATGGTACATTGACCAAATTCGCCACTGCCACAAGTAGCAGCAGGGGCTGCTGCTTGTGGCACTTCCCGGATGCATTTCATACAGGCCTCATACATGAGGCGTTTCGGCGATGACATTACTCTGTACTACTACATCGCTTCAGCGCTAATCGCATTGACATCAGCATTCATCGGGGGATGGTTTGTGTTGAAATTTTCATACCTTTCCATCGAAGAACACCCAAAGTGACGCAAAGTTATCAGGCGCATTGTAGTTCGACGTGGGCACGGCGAAACTTTACGGATGGAAGCATTTCAACCATACGTCCTGTTCTTATTGGTGAGTAGGTTTGGAAAATGCTATTGAAGCGACGATAGGTTTCTTATTGCTCTGCCGTGCTTCGAAGGGTGCATCGAAAATGCTGTACAATCTATATCGTTACTCCTCATACTAGCTGGCGATGTGGAAGTGAATCCCGGAGCTAACAATGTGTAAATAATGCTGCAAGTGCGCCTGTACGGAAAGAAGGAACTCAAGGCCACACAATCATCTCTTTCCGGGCAACTAGACGATATGGCGCAAGAAATTTCACATATGGACAGTACGCTAAGTAGCGGAACATGACGAGCAAAATGAAGAAATTTTTGGTGTAACACTGAAAGATATTCAGACCACCATCCGGTCGCAGAAAAAGAAAATATCGGAGTTAGAAGACCGCAATCACGCAAATAATTTGATAGTATTTGGAATCACTGAAAATGACCAAGAAACCAGCGATGGACTTAAGGAAAAAGGCTTACTGATGTTTCCGAAGAGAAAGTCGGTGTGAAAGTAGGAACAATGGAAACAATCCACAGGCTTGCTAGAAAGTGCGAGAACAAAGCACGACCGATAATCATGAGGTTTTTTTTTACTACAAAGAAAAGATCGAGATATTCAGAAACTGGATGAAGCTAAAAAGTACTAAGATATCTGTCTCTGATAACTTTTCTGCCCATACTTTGGAAAAACGAAAGAACTTATGGGAAAGCGCAAAACAAGAAAAAGATAGGGGATCACAGGTTTGGCTAGTGCACGATAAGATTTTCATTGACAAAGAAACATATGTCTCAGATGATGTCGGAGCATGCAGGTCGAAACTGGGAAGGAGGGAAGGAAGCGACCACTGTTCTGTATGACATTGCGCGAATCATGTACGAAATTTCACCGTGGTAAATATTAACGTACGCAGCCTAGTGAATGAGACACTTGAATTTGAACATCTTTATGATTTCAATCTAGACATTCTAATAGTTAATGGAAACATGCATGGTTACGTCTGGAGGTCAGGGACAGCGAGTCAATGCCCCCTGGATACAAAATCATTCACAAAGATGAAACCGCAAGGGGTGGTGGCGTCGCCATCTTATAAGGAAGAGATTGCACTAGTGTTATTAGAGGGCAGCCCGGACAACGAGAGTATATGGTGCACAACTACGTTGTGTGGCGCACCCTACACAATACAAACAGTTAACGGACTGCCAAACGCTACCATAGAGTTTATGCAATCTATGCAAGATTTTCTTTGTAATAATGTCCAGGTTAATACGCACCTGATAATTGCTGGTGATAATAGTCTACGGTGTATACAATCGAACAAACTTTAAATAAGCAGCGTGTCTAACAAACATTGTGAAGTTTTGATTGATATTGCGTTTATTAAGAATTTTACGCAATCAGTAACTGAAGTAAAAAGGATTGGAACAATCCCAGAATCTTTGTTGGACCTGGTTTTCATAAGAAGTAAAATCACTGATTACAAAATTTCTGTTTCCGATGGGCTGAGTGACCACAAGCTCATTATGCTAAACGTGAAGGAGGTACGGCCTCCAAAGAAAACTAAGAGGCGAGCTCTCCTTATAGATGTTTTCTCGAGAGCTGATGATGCGAGCATTTTAGAATATTAAGAAATGTCGCCGTACAGTTCTTACGGGCCAACTTACGTAAACACGCTGTGGAACCAGTTTAAAACTATTATACAATACTGAGTGAAACATTTTGTTCCTAAACGATCAATAACTGTGAAGAAATCGAATCCCTGAATAAATCGAGAGAATATTCAGCTAAAGCGACAACTAAAACGCAAAAGAAAGGAAAAGAAACGAAATCAAGTTGAGATTTCCCATCTTTCACAGATGTTAAGGGAGAAACGAGAGGTAGCAAAAGAAAAGTGTTATTCACAAACACTTGCTGGGTTGACTGAGGACTGCCCGCAGCGATCTTGGCGTCATCTTGTTCCATCAAACGAAAACGCCAACTACATTGTTGGCTCTGTAAGTGTTGCTACTAGCCATTTAGAGGCTCTTGATAAGTACAACCACTTTTTTTCACTGTTTTTGCTCCACCAGAGCTAATGGCTGATGACTTGAGTACGTCAGACGTTTGCGCACCGTCTTCCATGCGAGATATTTGTTTTTCAGAAGAAAGAGTCATTTCTCTACTGCTCAACATAAGTCCGAAAAAAAGCATCAGTTGGCCCATATGGTATCCCTAATCAATTTTACAGACGCTACGCAGAACGGGTCTCAATATATCCCGGAAATATCACCCCTGAAGAAAGCCAAGTGTCGGGCCGGGGACGTCTGTGCTCATTTTAAATAAACGGTGGGTACCCGGTGGCCGCGTGGTTTTGGTCCCACGACCTCCCGCAGCCAAGGCGGGCACTCAACGACGAGGCCACGGCTGCGGTGTTTTTTTTTCATGAACTGGTGCTACTTAAATTATCACAGCGTAGATTAGAAACTGGGGTATCAGTGAGGAAGTGAAGGTCATCTTCAATCACTAAAGGTGCCGGTAGGTCCGCCTGGTTGGTTTCCGTTTGAGGAGGTCGCCATCGTCCAAACTCTGTAGACTCGGAAAATTCAATATTCACCCGCTCTCTCCTTGCAGAGCTAATGCTTGATGAGGCGTTGAACGCTTGATATCGCGCACTTGTGCTCAATGAATGGTTGGCAAGTTTGAAAACTTTACATCGATGCAACCGTGGAAATCGTAGCTCCCGCGTCGTGCTCGAATGTAAAACCGGCGTAAAAGGCACCCACTGCACCGGCAGTGGCATTTCTTTAAAGTATTTAAAGCATCCCTAGAGCAGCATAGTCTGCCGTATGACTGGTTGCTTGCAAGAGTTCTGCTACTTCATCAATCCGGTGATGAACACCACGTTCAAAACCATAGCCCAACATCGATCACCTGCACATGTTGCAAAATTTAGGAACACATCGTGTGAAAAAGCTTGTTTGACCATTATGGAAGCTCTAATATGTGGAACCCGAATCAACACGGTTTTAGAAGGCGTTTGTGTACAGTTACACAGCTCCTTGAAACAATACATGATTTTACAAAGGCGATAGACGAACGAAGCCATTTCTTTAGATCTGTCGAAAGCCTTTGACCACGTTTGCGACCTGCAGCTCGTCACAAAATTGCTAAATTTTGGTGTTTATATCAATATTGTCAGATAGATAAAATATGAAAACAATTTGTCGAAGTTAAAGGTACAAGATCAGAAATACTGTTTGTCACTTCAGGGGTACCAAGGGCACCATGCTGAGCCCTGTCCTGTTGTTTTGTTAAATTAATGATATAACTGAAGGATTCGACAAAAGTGTTACGGTATGTTTATTCGCAGATAGCTGCCTAATGTATTTCGAAGATTTCACATCCTGAGGACCAGGTCGTATTAAATTCAGCCTTTAGAACTGTCAGTAGTTCGTGCGAAAAATGGAAGATGAAAATAAATTGCGCCAGAACAGTATATACGAGAATATAAAAAAAAATATTTTCTCCTTTGATTATGAACTATAGGGGGTAATATCGTACCTCAAACTAGTAGCTTTAAACACCTTGGTGTAACCATATCGCAAGACCTGAGCTGGAAAATCCATACTAATCATTTCGTTGGTTTTTAAAACGGAGGCTAAAACTTTGTCCTTCAAATGTAAAAATGACAGCCTACCTAACGATAGTACGTCTCATGCGAGAATGCGCGAACGCTTTTTGGGATCCTCAAAAAAAAAAAGGAACCAATTCAATGAAATACAAAGAATCCAGAGGAGGGCAGCAAGACTTATCCTTTCGAAATACAGGACAACAGATTCAGTACCGGCTATGCTAACAACACTGAACTTACCGACACTATCGTAATGGAGAATGGTTGCAAAGTTAGCTTCTCCACTTTATCTAGTCAAATTACTTCAATTTAAATACCGAACACTCATCACGTGCAGTCAACGTCACCCCGATCAAATTACACCTCCAACTGCGAGAACAGACATACATGAATATTCCTTTTTATTTCACACCAGAAGCATAAAACTCGTTACCACGTGAAATTGTAATAGATTCTGCGAGTGAATTTGAAAAGTGTGCATTGAATTACCTTGCGGCGCGCTGCGACACTTCGACCCACTCCCCATTGTTTGTAATTTATTCTCGCTCTTCACACTTGTATTAGAAGCTTTGTTCCATGCGTAGCACATGTTTTGAGTGCAAAGTCCTTTTTCTCTCTTTTTGCAATGCTAGAACTGTATTATTAATGTGCACGATGTTTGATGTACTGGTACGCATTGGGCGATGTGTCCTTTGTGCTTCGATGCTCCTCGTGTTTGTGGCGTGCAACGATGTAATCAAGTATTAGGGTATCCGCCCTGTGACGGCCCCCCATCGTAAGATAGTATCACTCAATAAATAAAATAAAGATGCCGCTACAGCAGCTTTGCTCCTGCCGTCCGCGGCCCACCGGGTAATTAGTAATGACGTGACTATGATGAGTACGAAAACTTTTTCGTGCAAGCAATTGTATAGGCGCTCTCCAACGACGCGGTTGCTGCCTTTCACCGATCCTCCGAAGAACCACGATGCCGTCGTTTTACTCCGCCATGTACGACAGGGCCACAACACACGGAAGTCGCCCGCCAGTATTTTTTTTTTCGCTCGTAAAGTCGGTACAGCCGCGAACAGCCACCGACGCCCCAGTAGTTTTGCCGACCTGCGGGATAAGTGAAAACGAAGAGAATCGCGCAAGATGAGTCCCCAACACGTCAAAACAGCAGCCCAACTCAGCGATGCGTGTACTTACGTTTACCGCGCGCTGACAGAAAAGGACAGAACCACTCCCGCCATCGCGCGGCGGGCAGCGACAAAAATAGCGTGACGTCAGGTTCGATCGCCTGTTTGATATTGAGTTTAGGCAAATTACTCCGTGCTTAAGTGAACATTTCTTGTGGCGGTCAGGTCAGATAAACGACGTCCTGGTTAACGCTATTCCGTGCCTAACTCGACGCGTTTTTATCGCTGTTAGTTCAGATAAGTGGCGTTCTGATTAATGCTACAGTCACTAAGTTTTATGACTCTCCATTTTGCTCCAATACAACACAGGCGCGACAATTACACCTCCCAGGCGCAACCAGATTCGAACATCGTTTCTGTACTAGAAATTGCTTCCCTTCGTGTTAAGCTAAATCTTTCGCAAAAAGAGTGGTTCTTGGGCAATATATACTATTACCGCACAATTCTAGCGTGATAACCGGATAAAATAGCCAGACGCCTATTCCCAGAATAAATAAATTGATGCTTTTTTTTTTGTAATGCTCAAATGGCAGCTCTAATGCCTTTGTTAAGCAGTGCTCTTCCCGGAATACAAGAGAATAAAATAGCCAAACAATAAAAAGAATAAAATAACCAGACGCCCATTCCCAGAATAAATAGGTTGATTTTTTTTCCCAATTCTCAAATGGCAGCTCTAATTAATATCCTTATTAAGCAGAGTTCTTCCCGCCACATTTTCTTGCATGGCAAGTGTACGCCTAGGTCACTCTAGTCTATACACGGCTAAATGCGTGGGAGTGCACTGCTTAATAAATTACAGGCGGATTCAGATGATCAAGCGGGCTACCATCATTTTGATAGCTTAGAAAACGGAGTCTTGAATGACAGAGAGAAAAAAAACGGACTTCTTTTTGTTGGCGACTAAGGTCGATGCCATTTTTCTTATTTAATTCTTGCTGCAGTGGCTAAAAGCATTAAATGGAGTAGCTTGTTTTGTTGTTGTTGTTCTTGCAACATGTGTTTGGTCACACTTGATGAGCGATGGTCTTAATATTTGTGCAAAATTGATGCAGAACTCATAGGTATAGTGGCAGAACGGTAAAGAGCAAATCAAGTAAAACGAAAAGCGCGCGCACACACACACACACGCACGCACATAATAAAACACGACGGTTTGTACCAATTCTCAAGAAAGTGTAACAAATTAAACATCTTCGTCTACTTTAGAGAGTCTTCACGGACCCAAGCGAACCGATAGAAATAACATTTCGAATTTGCACGCATAAAGTAGTAGTGTCATCTAAAAACGTCTTTAGCTCCACAGCGATACCTGCCCCTTAACGAGGTGTGGCATTTCTTCATGTGCCCCGAGTAGCAGCAAGACTCCAGGCTGCAGCTTTCCATCGTCCGAGAGTGAACGACAGGCGGCATTGTTTATTGTACTGCCTGCTCTTGGTCTAACGGCTACTTGACAAGAAAAAAAAATACACGCAACACTCAGAGATGGAATATTTTGACGTATACCAATAACGAGATTGATGGTAACGGTCATTATGATGCACATCTCAAAAGAGATATGTGATAAAAAGTGCTTTTATATGAACTACGCGCATTCTATTACAAATTGGTGACAAGTGAAAATTTTGCCACCGTTATTTTTGCTTTTATTTTTTGCGGGAACTGACTCGATAGATAAATGCTACTTTGTTCAGAGTAAATTGCATCGTTGGAAGTGGTGTTTGTATTCGTTCCTTTATTTTCTTGTATTGCATCGTGTTTGCGTTAACACAGCCTTGAATGTGCCCCACTTTTCATGCAAATATACGTTCCCGTTTCAGAACAGGGTTCTTAAAGCCGAACTTGCTAACATTCTGTACGACATTTCTAAACACGTACGCAAACTAAAATTTTGAATCCTTGCCCACTTTTTTTGCAAAGCGAGCGGATTCCTCAGGTACAAAATTTACAAACATGGCAGCCAATGACACTAAGCAGCTCAGCTTTGTTGAGAAAATTTCAGTCATCTATATATAGATTAGTAAAATCTAATTTTTTTTTCTCCAAAGAGCTTTGTTGTTTGCGCGTTGATAAGGGCTTCAACTACACCACGTATATATGAAGACAATGAATATACTAAATGAATAAACAGACTTCGTACAATTCCTCTGAGCGCAGGTTCATCGATGTAAGCGGCGTGGGCCGAAGCCTGCGATCTGTCCCTTTCATTTCCACGAAAGGCGAAAGCCGACGCGGACGGATTAAAAGCAAGTCACGCCGACTCTGCAAGTCAAGAGGCTATTTACGGGATTCTGTTCCGGGACTGTTCACCACCTGACTCCTTGCAGCGTCGAGACTCGCCTCACACAAGGTATAGTTCCGGCACCCAATACAAGATGATGAAATTTCTCGCAAACAGCTTTTCTCGCACAAGCTTCCCCGACCAACACGACGGACATTTCCGCTTGCCGCAGTGCCAAAGATATGAGACGCGTTGTGAGTTATGAGGAGCGAGCAACGAAAAGGCGGCAGGGATCGTGGAATTTTAGCCGCGCGCTGACGCATTATTTCCTATACTACTCCGAGGTTCGTCGTCTTGGTCATGTGAAACGAGATGTGTAAAGAAGCGCCCTTGCGGAGTCCTTTGTATCCTCCGTTGGTCCGCGTTCCGTCAAGTGACAATCCTGTCGGCAGTCTCAAGCGGCGCCCCTGTCGTATGGCCATTGAAGCATATTACTTCGGTACAGCTCAAGAAGGTGCCTCCGTGGTTATGTATGCATCCATTGGTAATTATTTCGCTCAGTCGCATCAATGTCGGCACCCTCTGTCATTTCCCCTAAAATTCGCGTGAAGTCATGGCCCTAACACACGTTGAATAGTAGCAGGAATCCATGCTGAGAACAACAAACAAATTTAGGTAGGCATCTGGAAAACTGCGTCAGAATGTACCTGATTTACGTGCGTAGACGTCGTGGGAAGTGCTGAAACGAGGTGTCTGAAAGATACCAGTAATGAAACGCGACAAGGATTTCGCGCCCAAATTGCGGCTCGGGACGCCCGAAAGCCTATTCCTGCACTTCGCGACGCGTGCAATCTCTGTCTTGGTGGAAAGCTATACGCGTACCGCGCTGAAGGAGAAGATACGTGTGAGTTGCGCAGATTGTAGAAATAAAGGTTGCGCATGGCTTAATATAACGCAACGTTGTAATACAAAAAGCAAGAGTGGCAGAGTTCTTGGCAACCGTAATTGTTTCACGTTCATCAATGCTGTCGAATTCCGGCAGTCCCACTGTGGCTTTCCTCGCTCACTAGCCTCTGGTTGACACCTTTGGCGAAGATAGGTCCTCCTATCGAAACGTTGGCCAGCCTTTCCGAGGCACCTTATCCCTGTTTACAAATTTTGTACCACAGTAGCCTCTGGTTGTAAGGCAAGTGAATGGAGTCGAGCTAAGCCTACTGACTTTAAGCAGCCAGGCAGCTTTGTTTCCGAACATGCGATGATCACCGGCTGACGCTTACTGTTCATGACGACGGCGACTATCACGATGCCAAGGACCACGGCCGCGGCGAGAATACTCAGCCCCGCGAGTCCTGTAACTGATGACCTGCGTTGTTGAAAGTCAGTTGATTGAGTAATTCAATAAGCGAGCGAGTGATTGATTGACGTTCGCACATTGAGTCATCGGTGTTATACCGTATGTTTCAGCGACCAGTCAAGTTTTAAGAACAGGCTATATGAGACAAAAGAAGTTTTACTGACCAAGATGAAGATCAGTGCCGGGCATATGAATTTATGTTTGTCACTGCTGCTTTCAGGTGAGCAATTATAATTAACAGAGTAATTAACTGTCACTTGGTATTATCTTAAATATCTTATTTATTAAAGATATTGCCACAACGCAATGAAGAACGGAGACTGAAACTCTCACCCGCGTGTCCTATAGTTTACCTCCACTCAACACTCCACTTTGACTCAAGAATATGGCTGGCAGCGCCACCTCTTGACAGAAGTAGTCACTGCGATTCGTTGACACTCCACAGTAATACTTTAGAAGAGCAGTGTTTTCTTTAGTCCAAGGGCGGCGTTGCGGTCAGCTCGGTGTGTTTCCAACTCAGAAATTTACAAAAACGCAAGAAAGAAATTGGGAGGGAAATTCTGTACGATATCGCAAAGAGGAGTGCCTTGCTATTTGAGGCTCGATCTGGCTGTCTGGGGAAAAAAACACACCGGAGCAAACATGAGCCACAGGATGGGGTCTATGTGTGCTGAAAAAAAAAAACAGAAAAAGAAAGGAAATTGCTCGGCAATTTTCCAGAAGCATGGGGATTCAAAGAAGATGGAAAGATTACCCGGTCAGTAGTCCAGGTAAGTAAGAGACGATTATGGTATTAGTGGAAAAAACGGGGACGATAATTATTGAACTGGTCATCGCAAGCGTTGGTAATGGTAAAATGAGAGATAGAGGTTTTGAAAATGAAAGTTACGATCAAGATCACATAGTCAAAAGGCCAGATAGCGATAGATGTAAAAATTGGCTAACTCAAGCAGGCTAGGTGACTGTTTGCCCCTACCCCGGTTCATAGGGAATGTCATGTACATAATCGTTATAATCACCATGTGTATAGGTTGTCACCGGAACGCTTCAAGCAAGGGGCGATAAATCTTCATCATTATGGTGTGGAGGAAAAGCTTCGGGTCGAGGGTCGTTTGAGAATAGGGGGGTCAGTCGCGCATCAGTTTCTAGATGGCTATATCACAACTTTTCAATAAAGGGAAAATCGGACATTCACCCGTTCGTAGCAATTGCTACAAAGAAAACCCATACGGGTTCCTCGAAAGAAAAGCCTCGCAGTTGAAGAAAAATTCGTCCTGGTCCGGGACGCGAACCCGGGACCGCGGCCTTTCCGGGGCAGCCGCTCTACCATCTTAGCTAACCAGACGGCTAGCAGATGGTAGGGCGGATGGATGTGCAATTTTCCCTTCATTAATTACTTCTCTCCACCTTGCGGGTTTCCGCAGAACTATTGTGTCATCACAACGTTTTCTTTTTTCTCGATCTTTGTTGTTCTCATCCAAGTTTTACTCCTGCAGTTCCGTACTGGTAGAATGCGCCGATTGTATGATTTTCTTTACAAATACTTTTTCCTTGACTACTATTCTTTTTTTAATACTTTATGTCTTTTCCCCAAAATTCCTCACTGAACAATATCACGCAACGCTGAGTGGAACATCAGTCGATTTCGTCGATGACTTTGGTAGCTGATATCTCGATAGTGGAGCTATTGCCAAAATCGCTACTCGGTGTACGTGTTGAGCACTGACCAGCTTCAATTCTGCAAGTGCGATATCTGCGTATGTGCGCTGCAGTTGCTATTTAGAGAGTGAATTAGTGAAATATTGAAATTGAAGGGTGTATTCAAGATTGTGTCGCCCAATTTCTGGCGCATATGGCTGTTATGAATTCGGGCCAGCGATAGACTATAATAATGCGAGCTAGTCTTCGCTTAGACAACAGCAGTTGGTGTTAACGTGCTTAAGCTTTACCTAGTCATCAAGGAACATCTTAATTAGCAATCAGTTCATCAATTTTGATCGCCACATGCCAGAATCAATATTTAGTAGGGATTGTTCGCCTCCAACGTTATCTCTTGATCAGCAGCCACACATCTGACTCCTCCCGATGATAGCTGAGGCATAGCTTCGTGCCAATCAATGACGATGACAAAAAGAAAAAGAAAACCTTAGGAAATCTGGTTCCATACTCCCAAGTCCTGTAATGAATATTTCAGTTTCCATTCTTTAAACGCTGCATAATAGGTTCGTGTGCTGTCGCCGCGCCATTAGGTATAAGCCACACGGTGCGATGAGTGATCAGATGATGTCGGTATGGAATGAAAAAGGATCGATACAAAATGCAGACTCGGAGCATTCCTAACGTGCGCCTAAACTTCCATCCACAGACACATGTGCTTTATCGTGTAAGTTACGTCACACATACCAGATGGCTCTTCTTTATGCGGAACACATTATTTTGAAAGAAACTGCCATATCTATAGCGTCTTGCAGCTTTTACAGGTAGTCTACGTTACTAAGTGGACATTAGCAGTAAGATAATTTTCGCCAAATATTTCCTTGATGACCTAAAATGCGCTATTTAGTTCTTTTTTTATAATTACGAACTTTAGGGCACGTGCAGTAATCGCGAAAGTGAAGCAGTGATGCCGTGCCTGCTTAAAAGAAAATCTAAGACTATAGCTCCCCTCTTTAGATGTGTGACCGTAAAGCTTCGTACAGAATAATTAGCATTGCAGTAAGTTTCCTAAAAACGGGCTCCTAAGTGTTCGGAATGATCTTGACTGGGCCGTGGAACCATTCTTTTAGCATATTTTGGGAACAGATCTCTCGATAGTGATGCTAGTTTTAGGATTTCTGCTAAACTGACATGATTTCACTACCACTCGGCTATAATTTCGCAAGCACAATACGTGCCGTCAAGTTAATTGTATAGGTAATTAGCATAGCACGCTTTAGGTAATTAGCAAAGTTATCGTCGAAATTTCGCCTGCCGCTAATGTCCGCTTAGCCGCGTAGCCATTCTAGAAAAGGGGCAGGAGGCTAGCTACGACAGTTTCTGTTAAACTGTTCTGCATAAACAATAATTCTGCACTTTTACGTGCCACACCTACGATAAGATTACGAGGAACGCCATAGTGGGGCACTTGGAATCAATTCTGACCACCTGAGGTTCTTTACCATGCACGATGCAAGGATCTTTCTTTCATTTCGGCCCCTTCGAACTGCGGCTCCCTTGGCCGGGATTCGAACCCGCGCCCTCGGTCTTTGCGGCGTGCGTTCCGGAGAAAAAGAAACGCATTTTATATATAAGCATAGAGCACGGATAAATATATTTGTTTTCCTTTTCGTCATTCTAAACTGTTTCTTTTTAATAATTATTATGGCCCGTTTCAAAAACAGTCAAATGGCAGAACTCGAAGGCCGAGTGTGAATAACTTCAAGTTATAGCCTATCTGGAATGAGAAGTAAGTTTCAAGAAACTGCATACAGAAATTCAGAAACTCATTGCGGAGCTTAGCCAAATTTGTGCTCTTCTCACCGTTTCCATGCTGGCTAAAGAACCAAAAATTGCGGTGCACGCGGACATTCGTAAACAGCGTAAAAAAAAAAAAAACTGTAAGAGGGCTGTGAGAATATGCGAAATTTCGAATACGAATCGAATAATATTTCCTATTCGATTCTTATTCGATTCCGGAATTGTCGAAGTTGTCGAATATTTGTTTTAGTTCAAATACGAGGGATCGGCACGCTTATTTTGTGCAGTCTACATGGAGGCAGATGCGAGCGGGTGGCTGTTCCGAATCATCCTGCGCGCTGCAGGAAAGCCGCCATACCCGCCGCGGTAGTCCATTTGTATATGGCACTGAGCTGCTCCACTCGAGGTCGCAGGTTCGATCTCATCCGCGGCGGTCGCCCTTCGGTGGACGCGAAGTAAAAAAAAATGCTGTGTACTTGCAATTAGGTGCACTCTAAAAACCTCCGGTGGTCATTGCCTCATAATTTCATTTTCATTTTTGGCACGTAAACTCAAAAGTCCATCGTTATTATTTAATTTCTTTATTCTTAAAGGGGGAGGGGAGGCCTATGAGGAGGAGAGAGAGTTAGTCACGCTGGCTGTAGAGAGGCATCAGTAACAGAGCGAATTTATGGAGTAATTAATGTCTGTTCAATATTTCTCAGTCATTAAATAATGATGTGTCACGTTTGCATAGCCTACGAGCTTTTCTCCTCATGGACAAAGCATTTATTTGGAAAAATCTTGTCATATTTCTGTCTCACTAAAGTAACGGGCGGCGTTGTAGTATGAAAACCTAACTTTTTACAATATCTGGTCATGGGCCGTTCATTTGTTCCCTTACCGTCGTTGTCATGGCGTGACAGTTACATTCACCTCTAGACTGTTCCTCTCAAGCTCCTTAATTAAACCGGAGGTCCAGCTTATGAACGGCATACATCTATCAAATAAAGTAAATAAATCTTCTTTTATATTTACATTACCTTTTGTTTTCTTTTTGTTGCTTATCTACGAAGTGAGCTCCACACGTTTTAATTTTCACAAGGTTTACACGTGAGAAACTATTCCGTATTTTCTTTTAAATTTAAGATTGTTTTTCTCAAAAATTCCCATTCGATTCGCAAATTTCGATATTCGAACACCTCTAAAAAAGAACGTAAATTACGCCTACTGGTGCCTCCGCCTGCACCTAGAAAGTACAAGCTGGTACACACGGACCGTAGCTCTAGTTTTCCCTCTGATATTTGTGTTCAAAACCGTGGGCCTAATTCACGGCTTATCGGTATTTGATCGCCACACCCTAGCGTAGTACTGCAAGCCTCTCATTTGGTGTCGATGTGTGCACAGTGAGATATCGAGAGTTTCGAGGGGCCCGCAAGTATGTGGTTTCAGCCCTCGGGAAAATTATTAAGTTTTCATCATGAATCAGGTGATAGAGAAATGTGCGGAATATAACCAACCCTTATATATAGCTTTCATTGATTACGAGAAAGCGTTTGATTCAGTCGAAACCTCAGCAGTCATGGAGGCATTACGGAATCAGGGTGTAGACGAGCCGTATGTAAAAATACTGAAAGATATATATAGCGGCTCCACAGCCACCGTAGTCCTCCATAAAGAAAGCAACAAAATCCCGATAAAGAAAGGCGTCAGGCAGGGAGATACGATCTCTCCAATGCTATTCACAGCGTGTTTACAGAAAGTATCCAGAGACCTGGATTGGGAAGAATTGGGGATACAAGTTAATGGAGAATACCTTAGTAACTTGCGATTCGCTGATGATATTGCCTTGTTTAGTAACTCAGGGGACCAACTGCAATGCATGCTCACTGACCTGGAGAGGCAAAGCAGAAGAGTGGGTCTAAAAATTAATCTGCAGGAAACTAATGTTTAACAGTCTCGGAAGAGAACAGCAATTTACAATAGGTAGCGAGGCACTGGAAGTGGTAAGGGAATACATCTACTTAGGGTAGGTAGTGACGGCGGATCCGGATCATGAGACGGAAATAATCGGAAGAATAAGGATGGGCTGGAGTGCGTTTGGCAGGCATTCTCAGATCATGAACAGCAGATTGCCATTATCCCTCAAGAGAAAAGTGTATAATAGCTGTGTCTTACCAGTACTCACCTACGGGGCAGAAACCTGGAGGCTTACGAAAAGGGTTCTACTTAAATTAAGGATGACGCAACGAGCTATGGAAAAAAGAATGATGGGTGTAACGTTAAGGGATAAGAAAAGAGCGGATTGGGTGAGGGAACAAACGCGAGTTAATGACATCTTAGTTGAAATCAAGAAAAAGAAATGGGGCATGCGCAGGACATGTAATGAGAAGGGAAGATAACCGATAGTCATTAAGGATTACGGACTGGATTCCAAGGGAAGGGAAGCGTAGCAGAGGGCGGCAGAAAGTTAGGTGGGCGGATGAGATTAAGAAGCTTGCAGGGACGACATAGCCACAATTAGTACATGACCGGGGTTGTTGGAGTAGTATGGGAGAGGCCTTTGCCCTGCAGTGGGCGTAACCGGGATTATTATTATTATTATTATTATTATTATTATTATTATTATTATTATTATTATTATTATTATTATTATTATTATTATTATTATTATTATTATTATTATTATTATTATTATTATTATTATTATTATTATTATTATTATTTTCTGAAAGCATCGCAAATGCATTGACCGAATCAGTGTTTTCTTAGGGCCTTAGACAAGGACAACCGAACGGACACACACAGCAGTAAACTAGCAACTAAGCTTTATTTTCCCTAGTGCAGGTATAAATTCGCTTCGCACAAGCCAAACGGGAAACGACCACGGAAGTGAGGCACAAAAATTGAACTTGCAGAAGACAACTCGCCGCATTTGTCACTCATTTTGGCGCTGGGAAAACGCTCTCCTTTTTTGACAAAGAGTGCGAAGCCACACTTGTTGCCCACGGTTTTCTTGAACTTCGAAGTTTTCTCCTAGGATGCCTTCTTTTTTGCTTTCGTGATTACACGTGCTTGATCGAAGAAGAGGCCGGCAACTACAATCGTGACGATGCATTCCAAGGTGCCCCCCCCCCCAAGGTGCCATTTCTACATTATACCTAAGTTCTCGAAAACGTTCGTTTAGGCCAGCTTAACTCACATACTTATACTGTCGCACGATAAGGCAAAATAAGTGACAAACGCGGTGGGTGGTGGGTTGGTATTCTGCAGATTGCGTTTTGTTTTTGTTTTTTTTTTTTTATTCACATATGTTTGTCGTTCACTATTTTTCAAGTGCAAAGTGTATTTATACCTGCTCTCAAGAAAATATGGTTTAGTTGTCAGTTCATTGTTGTGTGTGTTAGATCATCTTGTCCATGCATAATTTGCTGGGAAATGATTGATTACGCAGTATAAACTTAGTCGAAAGCTTAACCTCGGTACATTGACAGAGCGATGACGAAGCATCAGTGAATGGGGCGTCACCTATCAGTTCACGTCGCGGGATCTGCTGAAATCGATCACCACGAAATCGGTGCGTAGAATAAAGGGCCTGTTTAATAGACTTCTCTTCTGAACCTCGCTTCGTGGCTATATTTAGTTTCATTTTAATTTGTTCCTTGTGAAGATAATTTTATATTTTCAAGGTAAGGGGTGAATTGGAGTAGCCTACCCAATCGCTACATGTGACCTGACATACTCGCAGCTCAAATTTCTTTTTTCTTTTTTACGAAGGACGTGGTTTTCAAGGTGACAGTCTCTCTCTCTCTCTCTCTCTCTCTCTCTCTCTCTCTCTCTCTCTCTCTCTCTCTCTCTCTCTTTCAGGCCGTGCTGTGCTAACGTACGCGAAACACTTGAGCGCGATACAATCCGTCCGGGACGCGTGCACAATACTTCTCGCGAATGAACCTTGCTCGATAGTCCATATAGACTACTCAGGTAAAAACGTGACACCAAATTTGTTTTCTTACTCGCCAATCTTGTCTCCTTGTCCTGTGGGAAACGGAGCAGAATAAATAGTCAGTATAGCATTAATGTCAGCAACAGTAAAAAGGAAAATGAAGAAACCAAGACCCTCCCCTGCCACTTTCTCTTATATACAAAAGGATCGACTGGCAATTACCAGCGTACCTTTATATATATATATATATTTCGTTGCAAGAGAGAGCACCAAGTATTACATATCGGACACGTGCAGGCGATATTCGCGTTACGATTTGTTTACAACATGCATGAATTAATATATCGCACTCAGTGTCAGCTACGACGCGCGGCCGCTTTGCCACGTGCTGTCGTAGCATTGTAGCTCGTACAGCAGCACCATAATATGCTGTGCAGGTCAGCCTGACAAGAAAGCTGCAAGATTACAGCTTGACGAGGGCAGAGGGCCGCCGCCAGGAAGCAATAGCAGGGAGCAAGACGTAGGCCAATGAGTGCGCTCAATTGCTGGCTTAAGTTTAGTACATGAACAACGATAGACATTCCTGGCAAGTTTATGCACACAAACATATCCTAACACACACGTAAAGTGCTCTGTGATTCAAACGCAATACACAGAGCGCGTGACTGTCGGTGCTTCTTTGCGCCACCGAGCTGATTTGCGCCTGGTGAGTATGCGCAAAGGCTTTATTTAAAGGTAGCACAGATAATGGCAAGTCGATAAAATATAAGAGCAGCCGCGATGTAATACAGCGTGCACATCCTCGGACGAAAGAGCCCGGATTGCTGCACATGCGTGCACCACTAAGCCGGCACCGTGTATACACTGCGCCCTATATACGGGCACTTTGGACCAAGTACTCGTGTAGCTCATATTAGTCGAAGAAGTCGAGCAAACCGACCTCTTCTATCGACATCAAGGGAGCCGAGCATGTAGATGCTATTCTATAGCCGTGATTATCAGGAAGAAATTAAGGTGTGCAAGGCCTACAAAGCGCATAGGAGATAGATGCTACGTCCTTTAGAGTGAGGAGACTTCTAAAGGAAGAGAAATTTCATTGGGTCAGAGGCATTTTCTTTTTTATCAACCAGACGAACAATTCATGATGAGTTCTATTTGTGGCTGTCTGGGTTTGGTGACTCGACGTTATTACATAAACTAGCTAGACACACACAGATAGAACGAAAAACAGACGACAGACGATCGGGTAGACAATATGCAGGGGTCGGTGAGATCGAACCTTTGTTCGTAATTAGCGCTCGTCTGTTGTCTTTTTCGCTGTGCATCGCTGTGTCTCTGAGCTAGGCTTTTTCATGGCGTTGAATTTTGTTTTTTTTTTTTGCTTGGAAAATTGATTGGCCAATCACAACTAGCGCAAATGATTAACATGATCTATCAACCGCTTGAATTCATGCGTGGCGCACTAAGTGTGTGTGTAGCCACACTTCAGCGGACGCTTAGATCGCGTCAGTAACAAACCGTACCAGAAGACACCTTGCGGCAAAATAACTGCGATGACTTCCAGCCAATCGCGTTGCGCGCCCACAGACGTCATACGAAAATTCCTACACACCGTGCGCAAAGATATTGCAATAAAGGTGCATGAATGAATGCATGATTGATTGCACATATGTATGAATGCCACAGCCCTCGCGAGGTTCGCGCTTTGAACATACAAGCGGCTTTTTCGGAATATGGACCCTGGTCTACCGCCAGCCAGCCTGGCCCGCCTTCCTACATCATGTTCTGTCGCATAACGCGAGCAAATGCACATAAGATTATCTATGCGTCGGTTCCGCGAGTATAATATAGGAACGATCACAAAAAAAAAAACCTGCTAGTTATTTTATGGTTGTGTCGGTTGGCGCAAGGCGGGTAACTGCAGTTTGCTGGGAAAAGCGTTCATCTTGCA
This sequence comes from Dermacentor variabilis, assembly GCF_050947875.1. Lineage (NCBI taxonomy): Eukaryota > Metazoa > Arthropoda > Arachnida > Ixodida > Ixodidae > Dermacentor > Dermacentor variabilis. The sequence continues at coordinate 114,374,698 of NC_134573.1, forward strand.
GCGCGCATCATATAATGGTGGGATGATTTAGAGGTGCGGAACGTGAGTTACCTTCTGCGTAGCGTGGTGCGGGTAGTGACTCCGCAGTGGATACGTCACCTGGGAACGCAGCTGGAGGCGCGGCTGAAACGAGAGGCAACAACCGCTTGCTGGCGCTGTCGACGGGCTTAACATCGCCTGCCAGGAGCTCGCCAGGCACCGCCATACATTCCAACATGAAAACTTAAACCGTAAGTGTGCTCGGTTCTGGTTCCCCGCATTTTCACAATTCGCGAAGTTTGTTATTCTTTTGCGTTGGGTTGTCCTCTGCGCAGCGAAAATCGCCAGGTTGCACTTCACTACTATACATATCGCAACTAGCTTGCGCCACCTGCTGCTTTTCGGTTATACATGTAATATTGTCGTTGCATTTTCAGCGTTGCGCCGCCGGAGAAACATATCAAGCAAGCCACTTCCTTACGCGAAGCCTAACACGGTCGCAACATCGTGTTTCCGTTGTGCTTTCGTATGCTGCTCGAATAATCGCAAGACGTGGCCTTATAACAACTTATCGTCCCTTGTTCGCATGTATGTGCGTCGATGCGTTATGATTTTTCTCCTACCAAAAGCGTGGCAACTCACTGCACAATATTCCGGGTCACTAATTACCAGGGTCGACGCCACCTGTTGCGTTGCAGTGTTCAGTGTCACTGTCACAGGTACCGGCGAACCCCGCGGCTACCGCGCCATCTTTCCAAGCGTCCCACTATACCTCGTATCCGGGTAGTGCCAGGTTGTCTGGATAACCGAATCGTGCCCATAAAGCCGCGCTTCTTTCGAATTAGGCCGTCTGTTCACTCTAGCCCTGTAGCGATCGTAAACCACTTCCCCAGGAATTCCCAAATTTCTGAGATAACTTTTGGTGCGCGTCAAGGATGCAGGCACTCGTGTAGCCAATCTCCGCCGTTGCGCCCCTACGTCTCCCGCACGCTCGCGTGCGCCTGCGCCTGTGCGTGAGTACGTGTGTGTGTGCGCTGGTGATTTAATTACAAGTGCAAATATAAGGGATCGATAATAACGTTATACTAACGAAACTCAAGCGTGATCTATATTTGAGGATCGTACTTGGCCACCTAAACGGTCCCTCAAACAAGACACCTCGTGAAACTTTCTTTCAAGCGTCATGCCCTCCATGGACCGTATTGCGCATCAATCACTTTCGTGCGATATCACTTTGGCATATCCGCTTATCAGACAGCGGGCAGCAAACCCGTAGCGCCAGTGACGCGTCGCGCGCCTAACGCTACATCACGCGAAATCGAAAGTTACTAAGTATGGACAGCTGGGCTAGTTGGTTATGATTAGCATTATGAAACATCGTTCCAACGCACAACTGAACAAGGACGAGAAAAGAAAGACAACACGACGTTCCGGCGTTCGTGTTGTCTTTCTTTTCTCGTCCTTGTTCAATTGTGCGCTGGAACGATGTTTCATAATGCGAAATTGAAAGTATCAGCGAAAGTGACCGATCAAGAATACCGTCCGTTGGATGCGTCACATTTAACAATACTAATGCGCTATTACCGCTCAGACGACGTTTACTGCAGGCAATACACTTTAGTCAGCGGTGGACGGATTACCGTTCCCCGTGATTGTGGGAAATCATGAATTTAAAGTCAAATCAAATCGAAACAAACCATTATTCTACATTGCGCGTGCAATGTCCGGAGCAGGGACAAAAGAGCAAACAGAAATGGCTCTACTGGGCCTTTGCCATCTACAACCGATACGCATACTTCAATAAAAAACCGCGCATAAAAACCGCGCATTCTGCTTGCCTCCGTGTGAGACCGGGCTGTTAAAAGCATTTGATGGTGCCCGATATAATACATGCAAGAATCCAAATACAATTGCACCGTACCTGCTTCCATGGCGGATATTTGTTCTTCTTCTCTTTCTTTCTCTGATCAGATCGCATTTTACGCTTCTTTTTTCTCCTTCGTCTCCCCGTATCCGCCTGATCACCCTCAGACCGCGAAGGTGATGCTTGTATAAAATTCGCATTTTCTGAAAACATCATCGCTAGTACTGCACTAAACGGTTGCTCAAACTTTAGAGGGTATGTTCAAGAAAGTAAATTTAAACCAACAAAATTTAAATTAGGAAAGAATGTGCGCTCGGCAATTTTCGGGGATAAAGTATAACCACATCGTGCGCATTATCCACGTGCCTTTCTTGCTCCGAGAAAGTGAGGGTCCGTTTCCTTATGGTACAGCGGCAAACAATCAGCGAGGCAGCATTTAGTGACCTCAATGCGCATCACTCGAGGAGGTGCCACCTGCTGCCGCAGTGCGCGACTGTAGACGCTCCTTGGGCTAGTGTGGCGTTTAAGACATTTGTCAGCTTCCGCCGTAGTGCCAAATTCGCCATCTCGTCAGCTCTAATTGGTTAAGCAGGGCTGCTACGCATACGGCCATCTCTGATTCCGCCGTTGCGGAAATTGACAATAGGACAAAAATCGACGGCGTCCATAAAAAAAAAACACTTCAGGGTAGCAAACGGTAGAACACATCAAATCAAATCACGTCATTATTTTCTTTAATATGTCGGCTCGTGTCCCTTCCCAAATAGCGCCTGCATGCGCATGCCATGAGGCTGTATGACAGGAACGCACCGATAAGGCCTCATTCGTAGAACCTTAAAGGGGCCCTTAACCACCCTTCGGGCTTGGTGAAATAACATAGCGCGCGTGCGGCGTACGCTGCTGCAAACACCTCAGCGAAGTTTTGTTGTCGTATGCGGTGAGTGATACTCGCAAGCGGATCGCGAAATCACCTATCTCTCAAACGCTCTCTTTTCAATAGCCAGCCCTGTCGTTACTCTCTTCTAAACCCACTATTTCGTCATCGGACGGACTGTTTCGTCATTCCCTTAGACGGCTGCTATTGGCGGACCGCTGACATCAAGCTACGGTCGGCTACGTGGCGTAGGTACCGCGGCCGCCGCGGGGTGCCGCCACGAGTCCACTGGCTAAGCGCAATGCGGCTCGCTGAGGACAACCGCGTTTGGCTTATGTTCCGCGCGTCGTAAGCACCGGAGGCCGAAGTCGTGGCGTCTACGTTAACACCCAAAATGAAACTTGAACTGCGCACCACGGTGATATTTAGAAGGCGGAGCGTTGTGGCACGCCCTACTGCGCCTTTGCAGTGCAAGGCATTGAAGAAGGAACGAGGGCGCAGCGGAGGCCGTGTTTGATTGCCAATAACTGCGCTTCTGCCGAACGCATTGAATTACTTCTTGCGGCAAAGTATTTCTGAAATAGCCTATATTTTCACTTCAAATGCATTTCTCCAACTTCGATAAAAAGTGGTTCAGGACCCCCTTAAAGCAAGTGAAATTAACGTAGGAGCAAATCCCTGCTATTACCCGCGCAGAGTTTCTCAAGCACTATGAAGCAACAGCATCAATGTGTCAAGCACGCTGCAGAAAATAAAGTAGCTGTTACCACTACTTTTTGTTAACAAGGCTGCAACTGAGAGTAGTTGGTGCGACATCATTCGGCTTATTGCGCTGGCTTCTACATAAAGCACAAAAAACGACAAAGTGTGTAGTTATTCCTGATTATTGTTGTTGTCTTTTGTTTGGAAACCAGCACAAGGGACTGAAGGATTGTCTTCTCACCTGAAGAAAATGAAAATGTAGGCTTCGTTAGGGCCGACTATATCGCAAAGGCCCGAGCACCACTCATGAAAGAAAAAGAAATGCAGGAAAAACTGGTGCCACACAATGTCACACTGCGCTATCACCGGGATGGGCCCACGAAATCAGCGAGACGGGCTGCACTATCAGCGGGATCGTCCTGCGAAAACAACGTCATTCCCCGCCCGTTCGCCCGCCTGCAAGAAAAAGTGGCAGCCACTCGGCGAAGAACTAAAACGCACTAAGCACACGTCACGCATTACAACGCGCGCCACGCTTCGAGGACCACGAGGACCAACAGGACGAAGCGTGTAGTCTTCGTGCTATACCACGAACTTTTCGAAAACGCCTTTTTAGAAAACGTGGCAGCTGAAGCTCAGTAAAAAACGAAAGGTCTGTATTCATTCCACCACGAAATGGCATGCAACCCACTCGTTCAACGCTACTCAAGTTCTTTTCTGTGTATTTTGCCTAAGCGCATGGCCTTCCAGAATTTGAAATAATGCACTATATGGGTCCTCCATTCGCTATAGCAAAGCTGCCGAAGCTCACAAAACAAACACCATGCACTGTTCGTGTTGCTGGGACTAAGTGTTTTCGCAGCCTGCTCAGCACTGAGCCACGGCTCTGGGCCAATATGAGTTCTCAACTACACCATATTGCCTCATTTCCGCCGCCATTTTCTCACCTTTGTTCTGCGAATTGTGCGTTTACACTATCGGTGTTCAAACCACTTCACCCCCCCCCCCCCCCCCCCGACAGCAACATCATTACATTGGCTCGTGGCAGACTCAGACATAGCCTCGTGGCAGACCACTTATTGATCTGAAAGGTAGACTAATGAAGGTCGCTTTTCGTTTCTGTGGAGCTGTGATGAGCACGATTTCCGATTCCTTTTTGGGCGTCCACCGACTTCATATAGACCATCATTAAGGCAGCAGTGTTTGGCTGGCATTCTTTGGTTAATATTATCTTAGCATCCTAGCTCTGGTTTGATTTTTCTAGGCGTGAGAGGGGCGGTTGCGAGAAGGTATACGAGTGTCAGACATAAGGACAGAACGCTAAAGTCAAAAGAAGAAGAATAGTTAGCGTAATAAGGTACAGCGTTTGTCGTTATCTTTAATTAATTATAAATGTATATAGGACTTTTCATAATACCTTGTAGGAATCTTTAAGCCGAAGTTAGTGAACGGTGATGACAAGCGCTTAAGCAGCAGGGCGCAGTGCTGTAATTATTGTATTTCGTGAGTTAATTAATCAGAAAGGCTGATTTAAAAGAGGGCATTGCAGCTTAAATCAAATGTTAGTTAAGGAAGCGAGGCATTTTTTTCCATTGTTGAAATAACAGATCACGTACAATGAATATACTGTTTTGTACGCACCCTTGACTATGTAAAGTATAGCGCCGTTTCTTCCTTTTATCATTCTATCTCAGCTAACGGCTTCAGCATCGAGGTTATAATTTCTATCTTAATCAGTGAAGAATAATCTACCTATTTTTATTGCATTAGCCTATCTGTACGTCTATACGTGGATTTAGTCGGTACTGAGACGGAGCATTGCTTATTACATTGCACCATTTAGCTCACAGATGTATCTTTGACTACTGGGACGGCTATACCACGTGCTGCACGGAGGCTGCTGCTGTAAAATTTTTTCCTCGCGGTAGAATACCTCGCGGCTTCGTCGCGGCTGTATACCAGATCATATCACACGTAGACTGCTACATTTTCCATTTGATTGCGCCACACACCCAGTCTTTTCGCAAAGACACACTTCACGTTGACAAAGAAGAGCCCACTTGAATTGTTGTCGGATAATAAATATCTGATTAAATTTCAGAAATTAACATTTTTGTGGTTAATTCGGCTTCTTCGCCGGACTAAATTGTTCGTTTTCTTTTGCTTATTTCCTTCATCTTCAAACCAATCTTTCTTTCTTTCTGGGGGAGGGGGGAGGGGGAGTTAAAAATGGGGAGAACACGCTTCTTTGAGCTCCACTATCCCAATGTCTAAAACACTGCTCTGGAAAAATAAAGAAAGAGAAAGCAAGATGAAAAATAACGAAGACTATACAGGCACGAGCCATGACCACGCAATGTATACTGTCGGAACGGGTATCGGGCCCAAAATCATGGTCAATAGTTATTTGGGACAGTCACTGCATCGCTGCCGATGAAACCCACACAGCTCTTATGAAATAAAGGGATAGATTTCATATAAACTTAATAAGCGAGAAGTATAACACTGAGCCGGTATTCAAACATCCAAACTTTAAAAAAAATTATGGGGTTTTACGTGCCAAAACCACTTTATGATTATGAGGCACGCCGTAGTGGGGACTCCGGAATAATTTGGGCCCCCTGGGGTTCTTTAACGTGCACCTAAATCTAAGTACACGGGTGTTTTCGCATTTCGCCCTCATCGAAATGCGGCCGCCGTGGCCGGGATTCGATCCCGCGACCTCGTGCTAAGCAGCCCAACACCATAGCCACTGAGCAACCATGGCGGGTACATTCAAACTTGAGCATTAACTTAATAAACCGAATGCGTAACGCTAAACTGAAGCTTAAGCAACACGAAAATGGCACTCAGAAGCAGTGCATCAGATCGCTTTCCAATAAAATGTCGCAAAGGGCACTTTATGAACAACTGACTCTTGGCAATTTTTCAAGCACGCCACCCCCTGTGCTCCTCCAGTGGGCGCTATGAGCCAGAATTTAGATGGAAGACAACTGAAGACATTTGCGAAAGTTGGATTTTTTTCATAAGCGCAACTAGCGGGCTTACCTGGTTATCATGACACCATGGATATCATGGTCCAAGCACAATGCTCGCTGATAAAGATTGCGTCCCTCAAGAAGCTTCAAACAATCACGCTGGCGAACCTACTATCAACCATGTCACGGGTCATTTAATGTGATTAGCCCTCTTCGGTAACTTTATCCGTTTCGCGGTACGTTTGTAGCTAACCTCCTTCACGCCACTACTCAATCAAAAGAGAATCCCTTGAAATTTCTTCAGTGTTGGGCGTATTTCAACCCGAGCAACACCGGTTCCTCAAGCACAGCGACCCAGCGCTTAAGCGAAGCCTCAGCGTTCGCACACACCGGCATCACGCATCTCGGAGGCCACGTGCGGACTTTGTGGCTTAGCCGCTAGATGGTGCAGCATGTCCAGAACGAAGTTCGCGAGAGGTGCCTGTTTGCAGCACACACCTCACACATGAGGCGTTTTCGCAACGGCAATACGGTGGGTCGCTACATTGCTAGCTGCATCAGCGTCGACATTCATCGGGAGATGGGTTCCGCCGGAATTTTTACAGAGAAGCTGTAAATGGCTAACCGATTCGTCCATCCTTTGCCTGTAAGCCGAAAACTGCTCCGGTGCAACCCGATGCGCATGCGCGAATAGAAAGAGAGAGAGAGAGGCGCGCAATTGGCTGCGCCAGTACTGACTTCATTGCTTTCCGTTGCATCCCAGCGCGTGCAGCCGTTTCTCCCGGGCTCTGAAAAGTGTAGGCGACGTGTCATACGTGCTGCTGGGCAACAGGCAGCTTTCCATCAGCAACGCCGCGAGCAAAACCGGAAACGAGCTCGTCTGCGCCGTGCCGATGCTGCAGCCCGGGCACAAGAACAGGGTCGTGCAGCCGAACGCAAGCAGCCAACTGCGTACCGAGGATCCGGCAGCTTACCAAGCCGTCGTTTAATGAACCGTTGGGATTACCCGACTGAAAAACACCGGGGCCGCACGTTTCAGCTTCGCTGATTAACCATCTGTACGGAGTGCTTGGACGCTGATTTTTTATTAAATTGAGCTCACTGTCGGGGTTGTCGCGGAAACTACAATCTGAAAACGCAGTTCTTATTTCAATATGACACAAAATTGGGCCAGGTAACCACTTCACTAAAGCTTCACTTCACATGTGCGTTTGTATTCTTTTTTTTTCTTTTTGTGGTTTCGTTAGCACAGCAACAATGGTATGACTGTGCAGCAGTGAAGACTTTTATGTCTTTTTTTTTTTGTTGTTGTTAAAACTGTACCGCAATTCAGTCATTCTCTGTGGGCATCCGACTATTGGCCAATCTTTCACCATGAGGCAGAATTTAGATGGAAGACTACTAAACACATTTCCGAAAGTGCTATCTTTTTTTTACATAAGCTGAACTACGGATCTCGGCTTGCATAATTTAATAAACTCGCACTGAGAAGGAATCGAAACAGAACCAAACGGAGGAATTCATGTTGAATTCGGCGTTCGAACTTTTATATTGTAGGAAGTCTGTGTTTGCTGATATTATATAGTTGAACATTTTCGCTTCATTTATTTGTTTTATTTGTTTCAAATACTGCTAAACCCAACGCTAGGGGCCATAGCAGAGTGGTACAGATCATGTATCAGGACAGACGAACAGAATATATGAAAACAAAACAATATCAATACAGACAATGGTGTTTGTACGAAAATCGTAGCTATATCTATACAAACAATGATGTTTGTACAAAAATTGTAGCTGTTGTTACTGGGCTCAATTTTGCGGCGCGTTATCGCTAAAAGAGCTGACCAACCGTCATTATTGTAGTCGCAGCCTCTTGTCTTGTCTCCGAATACATGGCTCATACAAAGACTAAATTTGCATGGAAGAGCATAGGTTAAATAAATATGATTTAGAAATTAGAAAAATACTGTTAAGAATTTTGACATAAGATAATTCAACATATAGAATTAAAATAATAGGAATCATTGATAATTTTAGAAATTTGGCGAGGTACTCTTATTGTGTCTCTACTAAAATTTTAAACTGCGAGGAGAGCATCCGTGTGGCTGGATTCCAGTGAAGTCGCCCCAAAAGAAAGAATTATTGGCGAGGTTAGCGGTAGCACAAGATGTCTAAATTACATTTCTAAGAGTTTTCTTTGCCTTAAAAATTGGCGTCACGAGAGAAAAGGATGCTCAATAGATTCAGGCACATTGCAAACACAGACGGGTCACAGCGACACCACGTCTGTGTAAGTAAACATTTAGAGGCAGTATACGGCATCTTAGTTTTGTAAAGGATACTTCAAATTGCCTTGAAGGACACCAATTATTATTGCACGGGGGACAAAGATGGTGGAATTTAGAAGACAACGTTAGAATGGATTTTGCGGAATTTTGTGATGTAGAGAAATTGCTCTACCTAGCCGCGGTTACATAAGCTGATGTCGGCAAAACAGATATGACGGTGCCATTGAGGGATACTCGTGCAAGTGATTCAGCCATTTCATTCAAGTGTAACCAACGATGTCCCGGCACCAATGGTAAGTATACTTGCCATAAGTTCGAAGGAATAATTGAACAAAATGGTTGTGGAATTCCTTGAATTTGAAGATGCAGTGAGCGCTATGCATTCGGACACCGAGTCAGTCACACTAACAGCTAATGAGTCATTTTGTGGAAGCTTCCGTAATGCTAATAAAATCGCTAATAATTCTGCCTGAAATATGGGTGTGAAGTTGGCAAGGCGAAGAGAGTAAGAGCATTGAAGATATTCAGAGAAGATTCCCACTCTTGCCTTCTGATCGATTGCATACAAAAGCGTCAGTAGCTATTATGCTGTCAGTAGCTAGCTGGCATAGCTTGCCTTGTAATATATTAATTGAATGTCTGATAGGCAATAGCTTAGCATAATTTGTAAATATGTCCTCAAACTCAATTTTGATATCTAGTAAAGCACCATTCGAATAGAAAACTTGATGTTTGCATAAATTCGCTTTAACTGTGCACACACAAATATTATCTGAGGGCTGTGTAATCTCGACCACTATACGTCATAAAACTCGGACAGTTCAGCGATAAATATATATTGTGCACGTCTCTTTGAAAAATGATAATCTTTTTAAAAATGTCTGGTCCATAAACATGCAATATCTGCAATCCAGGGCGGGTATATGAGCTTCCTGTTATAGATGAGTGATGGAAACGAATCTAACTAGCCAGAGGCTCAAGCGTAGGGCTCCTCTCTCTAAAGGTATGACAGGTTTAATTTTATAAGCGGAACCACCAGACAGTACTACGCAGCTGAATTCTAATATGGACCGAACGTACATCTTATATATCATCGCTAATGTATCCTTGCCTAGTCCAGAGCGACGGTAATTTAGCCGGCAGAGCATAGCTGCTGCATGTTCTGCCTTCGTTGTAATATGTTCAATGTGACTGCGTGCCAGGCGAGCTTTTCATCTATATAAGACCAAAGTACTTGACTGTCTTAAACTGTGGAATGATTCACTGGCGGTATTGGAAAGATGTACGCACCTGTGCAATTGACGTAGCCCTCCTCTTTCTAACATTTACGACATGCATAACTCACCTATAGCATACCACAAGCCTTCCTAAGTAAGTCTGCAACGACTGGTGTCATGAGTGTATATTAGTTGCGGAGGTAAAAAATTCGATATCGTCCGCATAAACATAAACGTGTATGCTTCCCGAGACAAAGGAATTGTGCTTAGCGAAATGGTAAATACTATAGGGGTAAGACTAGCACCCTGTGGTACACCTCTTTTCTGCTTGTTATTAGACGTCGAAAGACGGCGTTGATAACAATACAACTATTTATCTGTCATAAATTCGTATATCCAAGCGGTTGACAGTTCGGGAAATTCGTACAATGAAGTTTAGTGAATAGAATAAGACATTCTATTCAGTGTCGTATGCTTTTGCTATATCTAGCGTCCCCAAAGCTACGTACTCTCATTTGCGGCGAGCAAGTTTAATGCGGCTATCTATACCTGCATGGGCGCACCACATGGAGTGGCCGGGACGAAATCAAAAATAAGAAGGACTGGGGAGTGTAGCATCCCGCATAAAATTCGTTATACGGCCATAAACAACTCTGTGTATAAATATTACGGCAATAGAAGTAAGAGAAATTGCTCTTATGTTGTCTAAGTCAAGAGCAAGTTCTTTTTTTCTGAAACAGTGGAAATAACTTAAGCTGCCCTCTACTCTCTTGGAACCTACAAATTTTTTAGAAAATATTTACTATATTTATTAGGGCCTGAGGCGCATAATCCAACAAGCCTTTTAGTATTCCTTTTGTAACTATATCTGAACCTGGGGCTGACGCCAGTATTCAAATAATAATGTCCGCAAGCTCTGTCGATACTACTTCTCCAAAGACGTCTCCCGAGAAAGGTTCCGATAGTCCTGTCGGCAATATCTGCGTGAAACGTCGCGATAGACCTTCATCAATTTTCTGAAGGTACTCAGATAATTTTTTTTAACGCGACAGCGTTAAGGGCCCTCTGTCGCAGAAAATGCGGCGTCGGCGTATGTCCGATATCCAGCGTCGATGTCGCGTCCGATGTCCAGCGTCGGACGTCGCTCCGGCAAAAAGAATGTCGAACCAAATTCAGAACCACGCATACCCAACCACTCTTCAAACACCAAAGTCACTCAAAGCTTGTCTTTCATTCTTTACTATTTTATTCCTCGGAATTTTGAGAACGGCAGCCGACAAACAAATGTAACAAAAAAAAAAAACACCGACAGCACTTTTCTTTTATGTTAGCGCTTCTCACACTGAAATATTAAAAGCGCGAAACAATGACAGGAGATCGCCATAAGGCTCGGCCTGGCGGTGCCGACGTGGACGCGGCCCGCCTCGGTCTGAAAAGACCGGGCTTCAGGACACTAATAAAGTTTTGTGAATGAATGAATGAATAACAGGAGATCGACCCACGTAAGAAGCCGCGTTTCTGCAAGAAAGCTTGCCTTTGTGCATAGCGTTCGCCGCCAGCATTTCCCGGTAAACGGTTACATAAGCTGCAGTTCCCGATAAGCGTGAGAAGCAGTCAGAGGTTCTTTGAATGCTACCGCGCTTCATTCTTAAAGACGAAGCTTAAGCATCCTCCAAATTTTTTTTAATAAAACGACGGAGTCGATATTCACTGGCGCGGGTATACCCTCACGGGATCAAAGAAATTGAAACAGTGTTTTTCTATTGCTAGACTTCGCAAGATATGTGTAGCGCTTTATTTGAGGGTCTCGAGTCTTTAGAGCCTTTTTCATTTCTCCTGCCGACTGAAATGGGGTTTTTGAAGTAAATATTTACTTAAGAAGAAACTTTAGCTCGGGGGCTCCTATTGAAATGCACAGCAATGACCAAATCGAGTTTTTCAGCAACTTGTGCACGGATTTGGATGAGGTAGTTAAACTAGATCTGGTAACTTTGCAAAATATATTTTATTATTTAGATCAAATTAAAGAAGTCTTGCAAATTGCAAAACTTCAAATAACTCAAGTATCACGTTGGTAACTCTGGCTCAGCAATAAAAAGCAATATCATTTTCCTGTAAACTGCACCAAATAGTAGATCTGAAGCGGTCAAAATTTATCTGTATTGTATGCACAGTTCTGAAATACACCTCCAATTTATTAGCAAAGCTTCTGTAATATCCTCGTAAACATCGTAACAATTTCACTTAATATGCAAATTCATATATCACATTTGTCCTCTTGAGGTGTTGTAATAAATGTTCCGTGCAAAAATGCGATGTTTGTTCTAGGCGCAGTGTATTTGTAAGTTCTGGTCTTTCTTTCTCAACTGAAAGTTTTCGACAATATGGGAAACAATTAGAGGTTCTAAATCAAGATTATGCGCTCTAAGGTCTTACAATATAATTTTCTCTCTCAAAGTTATTACAGTTCTTTAAAATCGACCCAGTGGTTGTCTCGAAAAAAAATTCTGCGTAGAACGCTTACTTCAACAAAAATATTGGAGTTGGCCCAACGCTAAAGCTTCCTCTTGAAACTACCCGCCTTTCTCGAATGATACTAGGCGTGCTGCCTAATGTTATTCTTGCATTGCGTGCAAGCGTTCGGATGCTGAATGAAATACATGTTCTTTTTTTTATGCAGAAAAATATTACTGTCATAATCCACCTCGCAATGTGTGTTAAGCGTTAAGGTGATTAGCATTCAAGCACTGCAGCGACACCCCGCGTTCCCACGGCCGAAACGCGTCATACATGAGGCTAATGAAGCCTGACTCCTCTCTCGCGATTCTCTTTAGACCACGCTGCGCCATCGAACGGCGCCGCCGCGAAGTTCAGGCCTGGAATCCGAGATGTGCGGCACACCGGTGCATCCCCCGAACGCCGACACTTATTCTCTCGCTGACCGCACGTATTCGTGGCGCAGCTTGCTGAAGAGAGAGAGAGAAACAACTTTATTTGCCACTGCAGGGTAGGAAGTTAGGGCAGGTAGGCCTAGTGTGGCTCCCAGGTGGGGGCGACGTCTTGGGCCCATGAGACGAGTGCCAGTTGCGTTTTCTTGTCTGCTCTTGTCAGCAGCTGGTTCCAACCCTCCTCGGAGGGAGCTTGCTGAAGAGTCGGTATCATGTGCTCGAGGAACCCTTGTGACATGGATTCGATTCCACCCAGCAACAAAGACATTTCAGAGGTGTGTTTTCATTAAAGAGCGGCGTGAAAACGGTCAGGTGCGAACAAACATATCGCCAAGTGGGTAATGTTCGCAAAGAATGAGAATCGACTGGGTATGAAGGTAGACCTGTTCAGAGCCGGCTATACCAAAATACTGAATACACTGTACTGAAGAAAAAAATAAGGAAAAGAAAACGAAAATGAAATAACAAGCACTGCACACACGAATGCAAGTCACAAGCACACTATAGTCGTGTCGCTACGGGCGTCAGCGCCGCAAGCATAGCCTGGTACCTTGGACAGCCGCCAAGCACACAGTTAGGAGGACGAAGATAGTCGTGACTGGCAGCGTACACATATCCGTTCCCCTGTAGATACGTGCAGCGCCGCTATTCGAACGTAAACCTGACCGCGGAGGGCGCAGCATGACCGTGACGCCAAAACGTTAAAACGCACGCACACACGCGCGCACAGGGATCGAGTTCAGAACGTCCAAATCACGTAATGTTACTCAGGCTATCGGTGTGAATACGCCCCACAAGGAACGTATACGAGGACCCTGGCTCCACCAAGGAATGATGGTGACAAACTTCCTAGTCGTGCTTAGTCGTGCAAGCCAGGCCGCTTTTGCGCCTCGAATTTGTAAACGCTAGTTCGGTGCAGCCTGCCCTATCGATGCATGTTGGCGTTAGCAAACTGACAAAAAAGACTCGTTTTTCTGACGACATCGCCCAGATCATCACGGACTGTATTCACGAAGCTCTTTGTTCGTGATTATGGCTATTTTTTGCCACCTTCAGTAATATAACAATGTTACGAGCACCTGCGCTTACGATCAGTTTTAGCCTTTTTTTTTAGAACTTTTTAGAACTTTTTTGGGGGGAACACAGGCCCTGAAACGAGTTTCTCACTGTAGCACTCTCGCACTGCCGTCACTGGGAACAGCATTTCGCATTTCTAATATCGCAGTCCACAGTTCATTACTGCAAACAACCTCTTTATTTAAATTTCAGTACCTAACTGCGAGCGGCACTACTGAGCATATAGCGAGAGGAAAATACACGCAGCACAGGGTTTTCTATTGCAGAAGAAAATGCTAACATTCGATCATTCAACTTGCGGCGCGTTCACGACAGCAGAGAGCTTTTCACGCCAAGACAACATTCGGGTAAAGTACGTGTTAGCAGTGATGGTCAGCACACTTCGCGCTCTGCCACCCTGAGCTCAAAATTACGGGCAAATCTCGACTGCCGAGTGCTTGGTAAAGCCCCTCGGAATGCACATTGTGCGAATCACAACACCAAAATAGCAAATACTGCAGGGCGAAAGAAAGCGCTAATCACTGCAGACATACAGCTCTAACGATGACAAAAAAAAGAAAAGAGCACAAGTGACAATGCACTGAACAGAACGACGACTTTGTGCCTATATATAAGGCGCACAGACTCCACGCCTCCGCAAATGTCTGCTCAGTGTTCGCGCTGACAAACGATACAAAACAAATTTTAATTTAAACAAAGGCGACTAGAAAACAAAAGCAGTTTTGGTTCATACTTCCGTCATTCTGATAGCCTTCCCGGTTCATGAGAAATGCGAAAAGGATCTGAACGTATGCAGTATCCTATAGAACGACGTTAAGTCAGCGTCTTTTCTTTAGATGCATTGCGCTTGCGGCACTACCTCAGCCATTCGTTGACGATAAAATGTCTACTTATAATCAGTACAAGAAATTCCACTGTATTCCTTAAATGTTCCCACAATCACTCACCCCCCCCCCAAAAAAAAAAAAAAAAGACATCACGGCACTCTAAACATCCCATCATCGTCAAGGCAGCGAATTCCCTATAGGTGACGTCAGTTTTGCCGGGAGCTTTCCGCTTACGGCGACCAGTAGGCTTGTTGCTTCAACATCACGTGACTCGTATTGTGGCTGCACACACAAAAATCACATAAAGTTCGGCAATAAATTTCGCTCGTGTATGGGAATTCTCCCTCTAATGCTGAAAGTGCGCGCAAAAAGAGCGTCGCACTCGCTCGGTCCAGCAGCGCGCTGTACGAATCGAAACTACGCCATATGACGCAACCAACGCAAGTCCGGTGTCGGCCCCTAGCGGAGAAGGTGGCAGGGCACACCGGCCGCCATGGGCGAACTGGATGCGCATCCGTAGGCGTGCGCGAACCGCATGGACTGGCGCAGAGCCATGTTGACGCGCACGGAGGCTGGCAGGCGTCGATGCGCCTCGAATTGGTGCGACTCGAACACCTTGTCGCTGAGCTCGCAGTTGTCCAGGGCGTAGTAAAGGAAAAATAGCTGGTCCGCCGTGATGCCCGGAAACGTGGACAGCTGGAAGTCGTGATACCAGATGCGACGCACGCCCAGAAGCTGCCGGAACGCCAAGAAGCCGAGCTGGAGGGCCAGGACCTTGGAATAGCGGAATGCAATGAAGAATAAAAGGGTGAGGGCTACATGTGTTATATTTAGGCGAACGTTAAAGAACTCCAGCTGGTTAAAGATCCTCGGGAGCCTCGACTACGACACCCCTCGATCATAGCCTGCAGTGCAGCTTCGCGACTTTCCGTCATACAATTTGTGCCTTCGAGAAAGTGGCGAAAACGTGCGTCTTTAAGTGGCGGTGTTATCTAAACAAGAGTATTGCACAGTGATTACGTTAGTTAGTTAGTTAGTTAGTTAGTTAGTTAGTTAGTTAGTTAGTTAGTTAGTTAGTTAGTTAGTTAGTTAGTTAGTTAGTTAGTTAGTTAGTTAGTTAGTTAGTTAGTTAGTTAGTTAGTTAGTTAGTTAGTTAGTTAGTTAGTTAGTTAGTTAGTTAGTTAGTTAGTTAGTTAGTTAGTTAGTTAGTTAGTTAGTTAGTTAGTTAGTTAGTTAGTTAGTTAGTTAGTTAGTTAGTTAGTTAGTTAGTTAGTTAGTTAGTTAGTTAGTTAGTTAGTTAGTTAGTTAGTTAGTTAGTTATTTAGTTAGTTAGTTAGTTAGTTAGTTAGTTAGTTAGTTAGTTAGTTAGTTAGTTAGTTAGTTAGTTAGTTAGTTAGTTAGTTAGTTAGTTAGTTACAATATTCAGTGGTCTATTCGTGAACAAATGTGGACTAAAATCGTACTTGTAGCCATGGAACACGTTGCATGGCTATACCTGTTATGCAGCGTAATTACTACGACAAATATGTTTGCTAAGCGACAAAATATAACAATATATTGCTTTCACATGTATTAGGCAGTGCCGGAAAATGCGAATAACATGGGCGAAATGAATTATGTAACTTGCGATAAGGAATTGTACACAAAATGTGTATTTTTTCTGTACTTTGTAGACAAAAGCTTAGAACCAGTGAACTAAATCCCAGTTCAGAACAACCTACGGTGTTTTATACCGGAATAACTAGAGAGAAAATATGGCTTTGGAAAAGTTGTATGTATGTTTGTGTGTTTGATGAAGTGTTCGGCAGGCAGCGCTCAATAGCTTACAGCGCTCAAGCTTGCTTTTTTCCTCTCATAAGTTGGGCACTGTACACAAAATGGCCGACCACCCGCCCACGATACCATTAATTGCGCCTGAAAACAGCGAGTACAAAGTAAGCAAGAGGATAGCAGCACCAGCTCGTGCGCTCCTGCTTTGTTTCCGCATTTAGGGTGACATCCGCCATCTTGTGCATGTCGAACGCGGTGGAAAGAAGCACTTGCAGAGTTTCGCATGTGAGCTTAGAAGTAACGTGGGTGCCTCAGATATTCGTACAGGAGCTCGCAGCGCCCGAACGTGCGCTGGTAAAAAAAACATCGACCTCACGTCCGGACATGCGCACGACTCGGCGACTTCGTTTACATTTGTTAGCAGAAAGCGGCGCGCACACCTGCTCGAGCAGCGCGTTCCGCACCCGATCCGCGTCGAGTCCGTGCGGGAACCGGCGTCGAGCGTCGTAGAGCAGGCAGTCGAGCGCCTCGTCGAACGCGCGCTCCGCGTCCTCGGTGAAGTAGAGCGGAAGCTCGAGCTCGTACACCGTGCCTTCGTACAGCAGCTGCGCCAGGCCGGCGTACAGGCGCACGGCGAAGCGCGACAGGTGCAGCGCGAAGAAGGTGCCGTTCGTGGGCACCGAGCTGTTGACCAGCCCCACGGGTATCTGGAGCAGCTGCAGGCACAGCCGATACCGGGCCCACACGGACAGCGGAGACCCCGGCCCGACGGGGAGCAGATTCTTGCCGTACTGGATGCGACCCCGAGGAAGAGCATCGAGTCGATATTCGCGACCACAGGAAGGGCAGAAGCCGACCCGCCGCGCTACACTCGCTAGCACGCATGCTACGGCGATGCGCTATATACTGCGCTCGAAGTCGCCTGTACGATAGCGCCCGCGGCGGCCGCATTTCTGAGGGCGTGAAATGCAAAAAAAAAAAAAAAAAGACGCTCGTGTACGTTTAGACTTAAGTCTCAGAGGTGATTTTTAGGTGGTTGAAATTATTCCGGAGTCACCCACTACTGCGTGCCTCGTAATCAGATAGTGGTTTTGGCACGCAAAACCAAAGAAAATAATTAAGGATGGGAGTCGTACTACAGCAGCAACACACAACGGAGTTTAAAACGAATCGTTGTGCAATTCCTATATATATATATATATATATATATATATATATATATATATATATATATATATATATATATATATATATATATATATATATATATATATCAGCTAACAAAATGCGGACGCATGATATATCATGCGTCCGCATTCTGATAGCTGATACATTGTGGCGAAATTAACTAAGTACCACCTCTTTTTGCCACCTCTATTGAAATTGTCACAATTTGTAAGAACACCTCCTCGTACCCCGTGAAAAAAGAATATGGTAAACATTACAAAAGCCTGAACTAACTTCTCTGACACAATGTAAAGGTCCTGTTTTAACTCGTCCGACAAAAATAATTTCCACGTATCCATTATACGCCCATTAATGCGATACAGATCACATCCATTTAAGCGACACACACAGCAACAGACAAGCGTAAACTGTAGCACCTGTGCGAGTAGCTGCGTTTGCCGCAGGCCGACCGCCTCCACGAAAGCGCCCATGGCCTTGGGTCTACCTTGGGTCGCCACTTGCTTGCATTCGTCCAGGGTCCTAGCCGGGAAAAACCTCTCGAAGCGATGGTGGCGCATCTTGTAGCGGACAAACAGCGATGTGAGGTTGTCCATCCACGATACGTCGCGCACACGGTCAACGAAGAGCGCCTCCAGCTGCGACAACCACAGTGACCGCCGCACGTCCTTGTGCACCTCTCGCGAAGCCTTGACGGCGCATGCCGGGTACGCCTGGACTGCAGCGCGAATGCAAAGCTGCTCCGTGGTCGGGGCCTCGGCACGACCGAGAGCGTGCACCGAGTGAAGCACACGAAGTTGAGCGAATCGCTCCGGCAGAAACGGGGAGAGGGACACCAGGGCGAGAAGACCAAGGTAGTTGAGCAACGCCCGAGCAGATGCCCTGCTTACGATATCATCAATTTTGCGTCGTACCAATGGACCCCGGTGCACCATGATCCGAGTATTGGCGGAAAAAACAGCGACGTTCTCGAATACGACGCGCATGAACGCCTGCACGCCCCTGCCCAGCGTACCGAAACTCTCGACCTCGAAGTCAAGCGGCGACGTTCCGAGGTCGTCCAGATTGAGCAGCGAGAGCGTCGCCAACGCGATGGACACGTCCCTGGAGGCGGCATTGGCGGCGTCGGCGTCATGGGGTTTGAGCGCCTGTGCAGCGGACCGTGCTGCCTCGGTGAAAAGTGCCATGACTCGAGGCTCGGACACGTCTTTGGCAAAGAAGATGGTCCCCTTGGGTGGCCCCACTTCGATAATCGTCTTGTCCAAGTCGCGTGGTTCTATGCCTACCTCGACGCCTAAGATAGACGGAACCCCGAGGAATCGCAGCAGCTTGGCAGCGAATCGCCACACGTCGTCCGGCGTGCCTCCGGAACTGTTGGCGCGGGGCCAGTCAGAGCCCCAGCTCCGGAACAGCTCCTTGGCGTCCAGTAGTGCCGCGTCCGCTTCGGCTCTGTTCCTGCATCGATCATACATGGTACGCGCAGGCGCCACGTCAGCGTGCGTCGCGTCTTGGATGTACGCCAGCAAGCGGTCTTCCATGGCTCTCTGTAGCAGGGTGTCGGTGGAGACGGCTGCGCCAGGCTGGTTGCCACGCAATGGAGTTGCGGCTTTCTTCCAGTCCTCGCAGACGTACTCATAGAAATCTTCACATGCACGCTTGGACGAGTGTGACGTCAGGCTTCGCAGATAGTCGCCTTCCTTTTTGCAGTACTCGGTAGAGCAAACGTACACGCCTCGTAGCGGCTCTTCAGTAGTGCCGGGGGGCCCACGCGGGGGCTGTTTGCCGGTGGGACGGGTGCTAGATGGCGGCGATTCGTCACCGGTTGAAGTCTCCGTGGTGTGTCTGTCGGAGCTGCCGCCGGTACTAGTCGTGGTCTCGCAACCAGGTATGACGCCGTGCCTGACCGCGGCGCTCAGGATGAGAAACAGGATCCAGATGATGCAGAGCAAGGCAAGTAGGATGATTAGCCTGCTTTCCGGGTAGAGCACCACGGAAGTTAGCTCTAAGTCACGTATTTCTTTTTCCATCCTTTCGGCCTCCTTGTCGGCCTGCAGCTTCTGCTCGTCGGCGAGAGGCAGAGAGGTGGCAGCAGCCGAGGCAACGGCCTCGACAACCCCCGTTTCCGGATTGGTCTGCATGGCGGCAGCGAATGGCTGCGGCTTCTCGCCCTCACTGCTCGGGGGGCTTTCCGTTTGGTGCGCTTGAACCTTGCCTTCGCTTACAGAAGCCTGCAAGAACAATTGTTGAGCTACTTCTACAACTGTCGGTCACTGAGTGCACGCGTTTTCGGTGTACTCATCAGGCTGCTGAACGCGCCTGTCTGTTTTACGCGCAAACGTACGTGCCCTTTCTGCGAAATCGGCGAGATCAAATCGCTTCCCTCTCCCGAACTGGAAGAGGGAAGCGAGATCTGGAATAGGAGGGCGCGACGAGGAGGGCACACCAGGGAGGGTGTACCGCGGAGGGGAGGCTGAAGGTGTGCCGCGGTGGAGGACGGCTGGGGGGTTCACATTTTCTGGCAGTTGCCACGGCGGGCCTTGTGTGCGCTATTCATGAAGGAAGGGAAAAAAACTGGAGGGGCCCTACCCATTCCGCGCGCTGGGAGAAAAGCATGGAGGAAATCACGTGGTATGTTTTGCTGTAGCAGTCATGTTTAGGGGCACAATGGCGGTTTTGTTTTGTTATGGTGGTTTGCGCTCATGTGAGTGCTGCCCCGTAGGTCTCGTACCGTGGGAAAGGCGTCGTGTGTGCAGGGGTATTAGTCTCCGTGTTTCATTCCATTGTGTTATCTATACCGCGCTCTCTCGGCTGTTGTGACCAGATACAACTGCAAGAAGTAAAAAGTACGAAACGAGCGCGCACGCAACGCTGTACACCACGTACCATGCCACGGACGAAGGTCGTTCTGTGAATATCTTTGCCGTCTTCGGTAGATACATGCTAACGTGTCGTCACGAGCTGAAACAGCTGTGCTTCAGGTTATGTACGATAAACGCCTTGCAGGTCAGTGACAGCTGTGCAGTGTTCCTGTTTCTTAAAGCGTACGACGCATTTGCGGCACATAAAACAGTCATGTCGGACGACCCGCTGTGGTGGCTTAGCGGCTGGTGTCGCGCTGCTATGCACGAGGTCGAGGGATCAAATCCCGGCCGCGGCGCCCGCATTACGAGGGGGGGGGGGGCGAAATGCAAAAACGCCCGTGTCCCGTGCACTGGGGGCACGTTATATATCCCTTGGTGATCAAAATTAATCTGGAGTCCGCCACTAACGACGTGCCTCACAATCAAATCGTGGTTTTGGCAAGTAAAACTCGTTAATCCATTCATTTAGCCACTTGTAAGGATTGGAAAGGAGTGGCTGCTGTGAATATTTGAGGGATGAAGCCCCTTTACCGCAGCTATCATATCTGTGTGCTCGAGGGGCGCAGGGAAGCGAAGGTTGGCGGATGCGGCGCAAGGGTGAACAAGGCTCGACAGAAGAACGCGCGCCCGCGCGCATCTCTAACGGCTGATGGTCGCACATCGGCCAAGTCGACGCACTAGCTACACGCGTACGCGCTTACAGTTCGGCTCCGCGCCGAGGATGCCACAGCACTTTGTTTCCGTGAAGCTTCACTTACCGTGCGAACAAAGCACACCTGGCCGCATTCGATGTATTTATGCGCGTATAACGACGTCCTCCTTTGGTGCCCTCTTCGTCGGCGCGCTGTGAATGGTTACATCTCCGCGGTGCGCGGCTGCCCGAAACTTGTTAAATAAAGCAAGACGGTTGCTACAAAGCCATGGTCAGCCAACGCATTTCTTCTCACAGTCTGTAGACAGGTTAGCCGTAGGTCGTCATGTGCGTAAAGTGCGCCGCCGGTCATTGCCTGTGCATTCTTGCAGTGCAGTGAGAATGCACGTATTTATTTTCAGAAAAGCGGGTGAAAGTAGAGGGGTATACCTCAGTCTAACTTGCGGAGTTCAGTATGAAATCCTTTCAACGGTAGAGCATAACACTGGGACAAAATAGGCAACGGCATCGCGGTGGTGCACACAGCGACAGAATCCGTTGGTTTACGTCCGCGCAGGCCGATATTGTTGCGCACCGCGAAGGCCAGAAATATAGAGAGGAAAATCTGCCCAAACAAAATGGCGGAGCAACGCGAACTTTTGGCCTCACTGAGCCTCACAAAGAGTGACGTCAGGACTCTCCTTAGTTTCATTCTGGACATACCGAGTTCACCTGGCGATCGAGAGGCCGAGCGACGAGCGATAAGGAAGGAGCAGCAACGCAAGGGGTGGGGTGAGGGGGGGGGGGGGGGGGGGGGCAGGCCAAGCGCCAGTCGACCGTCCCCGACTGTCGTTACGCGCAAGCTTATGGGAATCAGCCATACGTTTGCGGGTAACCGCAATCAAGAAGCGAAACGCCACTCTACGTTTTTATAGGAACGAAGTCGTTAGAACGTTTTAAAGCGAATACGCAAAAGGGCTGATTTTATCATGTGATAACCGCAGATTATTGTGTAAAGAGATCACACTGACGTAGAAAAACTACCCCAGCCCTTCACAAATGTGATGTAACTTAGTCGAGGGCACTCCTGAGCTATATATTAAGATGGTTTACAAATGATCGATTAGCGCGCGCGAGACCGGCTGACCAGAACATATTTAAGCTTGTTGAAATAGGGGGCATTCTGGTGAAAACATTTGAGAGCATTGGTAGATTGCGTTGGCGCAGGCATCTTTTAGCCTACGTATGCTGTCGTTGCCAGGTTTATTACGATCTGTTCCCAAAAGCTTTGTCGAGCTTTCACGGCCTGGTAGTACACCTAATACGCTAAGCTGTGCCCTTTTCAACATTGCAACGCGAAGTACATCTCCATGCCTTGCGCAGTAAGCGGTACTCTTAGGCACCCGTTCCTGCGTTTAGCGTCCGCGTCCCTCAGTGTAACCGAGCGAACGAGCGCAACGAAGAATGAAAGAGCGAATGCAGAGCGTAGCGCGGGATGAAAGACGGCGATAGCGAAGAGAGCGCGAGGAGGAACACGGAGGAGGAGGGTACGGCGAAAGCATGAGAAGAAAAGCGTAGTGCCGGGTAAGACGGGCTCTGCGGCGACGACCGCTACGAGACGGCGCCAGAGTAATGCGCCACCGTTTCACCGAAGTAGTTCACCGATGGCATGCGGCGAGTGCGTCCACCGATACCATACGTGAAAGCAAAGCACTGCATGAGTGGAGGACTGCCTGCGGCGGCTGCTTTGTATCGCGCCTATGCGTCACCCACGCGCTGATTCTTGCGACCTCCCGATTAGCGACGCTGTTGCGCCACACTTCGCTTCGTTTGGAATTCGTCGCACGAGACAGACTTTGCGCGCCAGCCTATATATCATGAAATGAAAACACGTATAGAGCTGCACTCTAATTTTGCATTATGAACCGTCGGCGAATTTTTTTTTTCGCATCCTTTCATGTACCGTAACATATTCGGTCGATTTGTAGCATCCTGCTACAATAGCTTGAACAGCATTTCTTTGGTGCGTGCTCCGCAATTAATGTCTCGTGAAACGTTGAACAATGTAGGGATTAAAAGGCCAACTGCAATGAAATGTTTAATGGCGTAAAATGCTGAGTTTTAGATAACTTATAATACATATAGACAGCTGCTTCCGTGGAAAATTTGACGTTTGAAGTGCGAGAGGGTACGTCCCAAAACGCTCGCAAAGATCGATATTTTTCAGAGCGACAACGAAAAAAACGCCGACATTACCACTCGCCGGGTGTGACGTACAACTTGAACCAGCGCTTCCATCGCAATGTACCCTTCACGAGTGTGCCAGCTAATAGCTCACGCACGTTTGCTTGCTAGAGAGTTAGTATACGCTGCTCGATGTTTTGTCTACCGTCCATCCGACTTCGCCGGCCGCTTCCTGACACGCTGAAAATATAGGTGTTCTGTGCTGGAAACATCCGCGCCATTAAGCTCAGCTATCCTAAAGCGAGTCGACCGAGTAGGCAACTACCGCCATCTGTAGTAAAAGATGAGAAATATCTGAGGCTCGGCGTAAAGTGCCCCCCCTCCCCCCTAACTCGGTAACTTTCTCCTGTGCGTTTGCAATTTCTTGCGCATTTCAGTTGGACTTCACCTTTCACTTTTGCCATTTTTCTTCTTTCTTGTCTAACTGTACTGTGCAGGGATTTACTGTAGTGCAATGTATCGTATTCAGTTCTGCACGAAGTGCCAGCTAGATTTAGTCCTTAACAAGTTGAAAGACTACACTTTATCAAACGTTTATACACTGGTGTTTCAAACTTGGTTCCACCTCTCAAACATTAAAATAAGGCCCTACAAAAGTAGATTCTTTAAAACTGATGGTAGCGCTAAAAGGGACGAACACATGGTGACGAGGGAACGACTAACGTTCCCTTGTCGTCGTGTCGTCTTTTCACCGTGTGTTCGTCCCTTTTAGCGCTACCATCAGTTTTAAAGAATGCATCACCAACTAACCCAGCACCAAGTTTTATTGAAATAAATGTAGATAACTGTGACTTAACCTTTTTAAATGTGCCCAGCAAGGAATTTCGATTAATCAGTTAACGGATGAAAATAACTGCATCGAAAGAGGTCAATTCACTAAAGGCTAAAATGATGAATGATCGAATAAGTCGAATAAAAAAATTAATCAACCATCCCTAAAAGTCCCGGTCGAACACTGGCCGTGGTTTCGCCCATTTCGCTCTGGCGGCAACGCATTCCGGCATTGTTTGCAGCCGCATCTACACCGTGGCTGCTGCGCCCTGTTTTTCGTCACAAATGCAGCATGTGGTTACTGCTGACAGCGTTTCTGGCACTGTGTCCGAAAGGCTTTAGTTCGTCTACTTCTACGTGTACAATGTAGAGGCGCGCAAAATGTCTCGAAGAAAGTGCACCACGCGAACTAATCGCTCGAGAATATCGCCCCTGAACACGGCTTACGTTTGCTTTGCACGCGCCATCGCGGCTAATATACTTACAGTCATCGAGACAAAGCGTTTGCGAAGCAGGCATTGCTGTTAAAATGTAGCCTTTGCAGCTTCGTCAACTGCAGTTTACAGGCTTTGAGCGCGTTGGCTGGTTCTGCCGCACTTGCCAGCTGCTCCGCGGGGCCGGCTGGCACTCTGAAAGCTGGGACAGGAAGGACGTGTTCGGCCTTTCGTCTACTCAGTGGTGTGTACTGCACAGCCATCGTTCGTGTTTGAGTGCGCGTCCGAGCACGCGAAAGGTCACGCAACGTGTCGGCATTCTTGCAACGCCTCAATTCACATGGGCAACGATAGAGCACGCCGAGAGGCACACCCCCGACTTGCAAATGTTGAGTGAACGATGCGCCTGGACGCAACCCAGAGACCAGCAGTCAGGTATACGTTTCCGACGCTTTCGCCACACCTGCATCACCGCCGCTCACCGCCAGATGCACGCGTCGTCTGCTCAGGCGCTATTTAGAGTCTGCGAATAAGAAACCTAGAAAATTAGCAGCACTGCGGCTTTTCCAAGGTTGCTTTGATAATATGTGCTAATTTGTGATAATATGTGATAATTTGAAGCATATTCAGCCCAAGTGAAATATCATTGCAGCTGGCCTTCAAGTGGTGGATGCCGCTTTGCGCTAATTTGTGCGGCCAATATATCAACTAATAAATATTTATACGTACAGTACGGTAATGTTTTAGGCATTGCGTGATCTCTGCAATGCAAACAGTACTCCCCTTGATGTGGCATTGACCAGCGCTCTAATGATTGTACCAACAAAAGCTAGCTAAGTTAAGATTTAACCAAACTATAGCTCATATTATCCACTAAAACATTGCATGTAGCTCTTTTCATCATTTTACTTTAGTTCTTTATTTTTCGGGCGAAACAAAATTCGACAAAACAAGCAAGCTTGTTTGTCATATAATAAAGAAATAAGGCAGGCTTACTTAGCAAGGAGCGTTAAGGATGGCGAGTATCGTTTTCTTTTTCTTTCGGACCTGTGAAATGGTTCTAGAGATACTTATGGTCTGTGGTTTAGCATCAGTTCGCACGTTAGCTCAGTTCATATGAACCCTAAACATTTCACTATCTCAGTGCTCACCACAACGGGGACCATATCGACGAATTCGCCCTCCTTGACGTCTCGGAATCCGCCGCGCTCTTCAGTTTCGCCAATTTCTTGATTTCCCATTTCAGCCCCTTCTTCTGCCTGCGGGCACACATTGAAGAGTGCTGTGAGACAGATCGGTTGTTAACAGCGCCATGCCACCTTCAGCCTGAAAGGCTGCGGAGGTGGCATAAACGCGGCACCACGTATCTCAATGAACAACGTGAGCTTAGGTGAGCTTCAAGCAGTGATCTATTTGATTGATTGATTGATTGATTGATTGATTGAATAATTCATTCACTGACTTGATAATTAATAAGTCATTGTTTCATTAAAATTTAACTGGTCTAAATCAAAATCTAGCCGGCTGATTGGCTGAACATTCTTTGTGCTTAGGTGCTAATGTCAGCATTCCTACAAAGGTACACCAGCTTCAATTGCGCAGTAGTAACGTGTGACATCAAATGCTCAAACTCCTGTATCGTAAAAAATGTCAATCGGCTATTGTCATACAATTTCTTGTGTCTGCCAGCGTGAATGGCCCGCCGTAAAAATTTAGCCATCTCAGTAATATAATTTTTCAGGAAATGCGCTGAAACATGCGGTATACTATGGCGGTGCCTCCGGTTGACGACCTAACGGGACCATCCTTCAACTAGAGTAACGTCATTGCTCTGCCATAACTGAAACTCCGGCTAGTTGTTTATTCATGATCGTCAAATATCGGCGCGTAAAGGAGCAAGGCACGAATGCAGAACAGATGCACACTGCGCTGACTTCCAACTGGTCTTTATTTCACGGAAGACGCACACTTATATCTGACACAGCAAAAAAAAAGACACGCTTATACATCACGCTGAAATCGCTTTTCTGTTTCGAGAAGAAAGACACAAGGGGTTGTCACACATTGCTCAGCAAGTATATATATATGTCAATCAGACCTGCTTCGATAACTTCGCCTGTCACCTGTTCTCTCGTTTTTCTCGCAACACATTTCTCAAACATTGAAGCACACCCGCACCGCGCACAGCTTGTGTTTGAGCTAAGGTCCATTACCTAGACTAAGAAATATTTCCAACAATATTTAGAAAATCCTGCTATTGAACAAGCCACAGTGGGTGCACTGCTGAGGCCAAGACAGAAGGAAGTAGAAACAGGTCACGCGCTCACTATCAATTACTCTTTTATAGTAAATAAAAAAAATATAGCAAATGTACATACAAAAAACACGCAGATCTCACGTAATCTTGAAATCTACACGCCGCGAAGTTTTTTTTTTTTTTTTTATTAAGCAAGGTAGCAGCAGCAGTTGCGGTTGGCACAAGCGAAGCCTCGTCGCCTGTAGCTGTTGGCTGCGGGCGCGATGACAACGAAGGCGATATACGATTCTTGTCGAGGGAAGAATGTTGAGGAGAGTTGTACGGGCGCACAGAGAAGTACGACAACCATACAAAATACATTTACGGCTTCCTAATCCTTGTATAAGGGGGCCGTCAATTCTGCAGAATCGTACAAGGATGGGCACACTCCCTCTGGCACCACGCCCAGTGATGCCAGTTTTCTACTGGGCCAGATGACAGAGAGTACCGAGTTGTCTATTTGGACACATATCCAGTGGGCAAAGTTGCCTTTGTATATCCAGAAATATATCAGGCGAGGAAGTGACGCAGAACGCCATAGCCCGTGGAACAGCAAAGAAAGCGTCATTAAAAAAAAGGGTGTGTGAAAAGTGTGAAGGCGTAACGGTCGAAGTGCGAAACACAGGGTTAGGACTCGTGAAACTCTCCCTGCGCTGGATAGATATTCAAATGATTTGCCACGGAGATCGATGAACACTGAAGGATTCAATGACCTCTAGGGCCAGGTGCTGGCCACGACGACACAACATGGCCGTGCACGACAAAAGACAGAGGTGCACTCAAACACACGGCAATGTGTGGCGAGGTGGGAAGGGTTCGAAGCAGAGACTGAACACCTGTGCTCTTGCCAATGAGATGTCCACACATATTTTACTTTGGTGGATATGTGTTCTGCCGCGCGTTTTCATAGAAGTTAACCCATGACGCCGATTTTGCAAGTAACAAGTTATGAAACGTGGCGCACACCGCACTTGCCACTGCAACCCTGCCAGGGTTTCCTTTTCTTCCTTTCTTTCCTTTTTTTTTACCATAGCACACATTCTTGACAGCTTGTTAGGTAAATAAAATATGACTTGAATGTGTCGTGGGTTTTCCATGTTTCTTTTTCTTTTTTTCTTTTTTTCCTTTTTTTTTAGGCAGTGCGGAAGTTTGTGCGCGTGAAAGAAAAATGAGAGCGTAGCTTTTTGGCTTCGTCGATTGTCGCCCGTCATCGCTTTTTGGCTTCTGTTTCACGCCTTATCGTTTTTTCACAAGCTCCTACAATGCTGCAACTTCTGCAACTTCTGCACTTCTTGTTCGAACTTTCTATGCCATCACTTATACGACTTCTATAAAAACATTACATTTTTACGTTCCAAAACCACGATCTGATTTTAAGGCATGCCGTAGTAGGTGACTGCGAATTACTTTGATTACCTGGTGTTCCTTAACGTGCACACAAATCTAAGTACAAGAACGTTTTTGCATTTCGCCCCCGCGACAGTTTCAATAACTCCGAATGAGCATATGAAAACGCAATGCCTTAATTAATTATCTTTGAGGGACTAGACGTAAAATTAAGCAATGAATTTAATTATATAGGATGGTAGCACCAGCTTTACGTGAAGTTAAATAATTCTAGCATAATGTGGAGAAACTATATTTCCTTAATCAAACTATTCTACAGCGAACCTTAACGCATCACGCACTCTCGAAGCACTTTCAAAATATGTACGCTGTCTCCTGCTATAGATCTCGCTCCGAAGATAAACTAAAACCATCGGCATAGTGGAATACGTAGTACATCAAGTCATCAAAGACTGAACTCAATTTCGCTGCACGCAAAACATTTCAGAAGAGTACATGTAAATGTTGCGCCAGGCAGGCTTTCCAGTGCATGTCATCGCAGGAACTTGCGAAAAAACTGTCGCCTGTGAAATCGAAACCAAAAAAGTGATGGTTGGCGACAAATCGGTGAAATCGAAAAAATGCACTGTCATTCCTTATGCGCGCAAACTTTTTCACGGCCTAAAGAAAGCGTCACGTACGGCTTAGGCATTCTAGTCGTGTTTTCTTAAACTGAGAATATGTCAAGTATGTGCGCAATGCTGAGGCGCGGTTATGCACGGTTACAGAGTGTGGGCGTGGTGTGCGACACGTTCTGAATTTTTTTGCGAGCCAAAATTAGCGCCGTCTATCGACTGCCGTTAAAACGTATGACGGAACATACATTGGCCAAAGTAAAAGATGCGTGAACTTCATATTTCAAGAGCACAGCCGATCACTTTCTGCCTCGAATTCTCTCCGTCACTCCGTGTATGGCCGATGGTGTGTGTATGTAGGGGGGTCGGGGGAGGGTGACCCTCGTATTTTGTGCCACGTCTGCTTTGCCCGTCATGGACAGGAGCTGGCCCGTGAGGTCATTTATTCTTTCGATATTACAGAGAAAAGGAAACAGTTGTGTAAGTCAAACCCATCTCTCTCAGTGACAAAGGACTTGATTATCTGGCCAGCAGATGCACGATACCACAAGTGCAACATCTTTCTTTCGTAACCCCAAGAGACTGGCTTCACACTTTTCACAAACTCCTTTTTTGTTTGTTTGTATAGTTGTGTCAGCCCCTCCTTCCCTCCCATTCTTTTTTTTTTTTGTCAATGAGAGATTAGTAGCGAGTCAGCACATGACCCGTTTCTGCTTCTTTCTGTCTTTATCTTGGTTAACATTGTCGCCATACAGTGAACGTTGACCAACTCGTCCAGTTTTCTGTCATGCGAATGAAGTTGACATCAATGGGCATCACTTAGTGAGAACTAGGGCGCTATAACGTAAAACCATTCCAAACTTTTCTATTCCAATTCTGCAATCAGGTCTCCGCGATTGGTCAAAACTTTTTTTTGACCACCTCCACTTCACCTGTCTGTCACGCGATGTCATGAAAACCGCGATAGCTCCCCATCTGATATGGCGTTTACACGCTGATTATGCATGATTTGACCGAACAAAAGAAAAATAGTTATTTCTGTTTCGACGCCTTTTTGCCATTAGCCCTCGGATATTGGTCAAAAGATTTCGGTTGCACCCACTTCACCGGCCTGTCACGCCACGTCACAAAACCGCGAAAACTCACCGCGTCAAAGTGACGCGTACTTGGTAAAGATGCATTAATATGTCGAACAAAACTGAATTTTGTTCTGAATAGCCACAAGCTGCATCGATCGTTCCGAAAGGAATAAAAGATGGCTGCCGCCGATCACTCATGCACTGGCACCTCGCACCTGCCGGAGAGCATGGGTTTATTTGCTTATAATAAAGCTTTTTGCGCGACCGTATTACGTTTTCAAGCACTTTCGGCATATTTACGACCTCGTTCTGCCAACTCTTCTTCGCTGAGGATCCGTTTTAGCATCATTCTTAAGCTTCGGTGGCATGCCGCCGCGATTTTCGACCAGCCACTGCAAGCTAAGTAACAGAAAGCGGACCAATCGCAGACGCCGGCACCACCCTCTTCGTCCGGTTATCGATTTTCAGTACAGTGGCTCGGCCCCATGGAATCCCTTTCCGCTTGAGCGTGATCCTCGCCTTCTGTCAGCCAATCAAATAATACAAGCCGCTCAGTGTAGGCAATGTTATTCGTTTTTCAAGCAAACAAGAGAGACCTCCTATGAACGAGGAGAGCGTTTGATCGGTCTGTTCAGACAACCCTGCGGGTGAGCGCCCGGTGCTTACGTCGGCGGTTACGCAAATTTGACGTCACGAGATTGTAATAAAAACATATTGGAATAGTTTTACGTTATAGGCCCCTAGTGTCATGGACTGGTTTTGGCGAAAGCACTCATAATCCCCTCCAAGCTATATATATATATATATATATATATATATATATATATATATATATATATATATATATATATATATAAACTCTCTCGCGCAAAGTCACCTGTCTTCACAAATCGAAGTTATCGTAAGACGGTACACATGCATGAATATCAGCCTTTTCAAATACAAATCAAGAACAAATAGTAAGTATCGGTATACTGATTCGAAAACAAAACAAATATTGACATACGGACGCACATATTGTTACGATGAGCAAGCCCGACGCACAAACGTACGTATAGTTAACTACATTAGTTAGTGGTAAACGCACTGGCTGGTACAAAGGTCACAGCTCCAGTAGGCAGTCTACCACTTCCTCTTCGTCTCCCTCTTGCGCGCATGGTCCTGTCCGAAGGCACCGTAACAATATTTACAGCTGGAACATTTATTTCGGTATAATTAAGTACCACGCATCTGTTGACTAGTACGAAAAGATAGTTATCAGGAACAGAGAATCAGTTTTAAGCACAATCATAATTCGTAATTTAAAAAAATACTGCGCGAATTGAGTCTCAAGTACATCGGAGCCGAACTGTAAACAAGCTTTAAAAAGAAGAATGCTTGCTCTATGGTTAGCTTTCCAAAAAACGCCAAAAAACACGCCGTGATGGCTTAGGGGCTACGGGGCTGAACTGTCAAACACGAGGTCACGGTACCAAATCAGGAGGTCGAGGGATTAAATCCCGTATTTCGATGGTGTGAAATGCAAGAATGCCCGTGTATACAGCACACTGGATGCATGTCATGGAACCCAAGGCGGTAGAGATGCATACGCACTACCCCAACTAACGCGTTCCTCTTATTCAGATCGTACTTGTGGTACATAGAAACCGCAGATTTATTAAACGCCAAACGAATTCTTGCTAAAGAAATATCAGACGCTGTGTTAAAAGGTAAAAAACAAAGGCGAGGAAGCTGCTGGAGAGCTTGTGTGTTGTATAAAAAATGTAAAAGGGTCCGTTTCAAGCAAAGCATCCCAAGTTGTAGCATAAAAGGTAAAGCTCCCACATGGCTAGCCTGCCAAAGTACTACACGACAGACTACATTCAAAATTGATAGTTTGTATGCTATCGGCTCCCACCGCTGAGCCATAAGCAAAGTTTGCATCACTCAGCTTTTTTCGGCATTGCCTCACAAGCTTGTCGTTGCCTCGCTTCTGATAATCCGCGTCAATTCGTTTGGCAAATGCTTTCACAGTAACCAGATTTCAACGTTTAGTTGTTACAATTAATATTGGGCTAGTTTTGAACATCTTAAAATGCGGTATAGTTTCTCTTCGAATACGAATACAAATACTTTGTAAAATATTCGATTCGGATTCGAAACTCTGGGATTGAACGGCAGCGTACTTAGTGAGACATAGCACGCCCTGCCGTTGAATCAAGAATTCCAAACAACTGCCCCTCCAATTCCTCTTAAGCAAGTTCGAAACACCGAATATTCACCGACCCGCACATACGAATATAAATTCGGCAAGTGCGTGAGGCGCTCAGGACGTGCAACGCTGCGGCTTCGACTTCACGCGACTCGGCTGTTGCCTGCCTTCTTTATTTTTAAGGACATAGAAACGATTTTGTTACATAATAAAGATTATCTGTGACCTGCAGGTCTCTCAATTCCCATTGTACAATCTCTGCTGCATTTGCAAGAAATTCGTCAGTTCCTCTATATTTTCTTAAGAAATTGCTCACTTCCATTATTGTTCGCCGTGATTCGGAATACGTGGCGTCCAGACCGACGGCTCTACCGAAGTGACAAAACCCAATCTCAAAGGCCATGCTTTTACGCACTGCAAACGCCGGAAGCTATTTCTGGAGCCGGAAGTACGCCATAGCGCTGAAACTTCACATATGCCGTAACACATAGCCGAGCGGGTGCGGAAAACAGTTTTCAGTAGGTCATGCTTCGATTCCGAGTCAGCAAATTTACCGAGGCTCACGTGGTCAATGCCTTGGCGGGTGGGCACCGGCGTGTTGCAGGACGCAGGACCACATACGCTTCTCGGAACACGCATTTCCAATGCAAAGGACAGAGCTTGGCAGGACACACCGGGTCTTATCGAGCGTTGATGCGGGGGCGCGTCTTACATTGTTGAAGATATCGCACCATTTTCGCGGCATCCCTACCCGACGACGTCAGCATACTTTAGTACGACACTCAAGCTGGCGCAGTGCCTCCTATACGTCGCTGTTTCCCTGTGGCAGAAAGGCAGCGCTCACCTGCAGAGCCTCGCTCTCCAAAGCCTCGGTCTGCTGAGTGATCAAGTCCGTGTCGGACACTGCCGATCGTAGCATGTTGGTCTCCATGGCAACGGGAACCATAGACCCTTCTCCACCTTCGGTGTATGTTCCACTGCTCAGAAAAAAAAAATATATTGCTGTTTTGTTTGGCATGTATTTTCATTAAGGATGTAATTTAGGTAATGAACCGAGTAAAAACCGCAGCGAACTGTTCTGTAGGGAACTTGAAAGAGTTCGGTATCACTAGTCGTTTCCAGGTCAGTTGGTTCGTAGTAGCTGGTGTGACAAGGATGCGAAATGATGTGAAGAAAGCATGAGATACTCTTATTTGTGCTGTGCTTTTTTCACATTCTTTGGTGTCCTGTCACACCATAACATAGGAATGATGTGCTGACAATGGAAGGAAAGCGATTCTGCGCAGTAGTTAATAAGTTTAAGACAACATAACATTGCACCAGTAAGAGCAGCAATATGTGCGTATTCAGTGCTCCTTGCCTCAAACCCAGTATCATGTAGCGCAGCAACATCAAACCGGTTTCGCGACATAACCGGTTATCCCATTCACCGGCTATTCGAATTCTAAAACCGGTTAATAGGTGTAATCGGTTAGGCTGCCTAGATATTTGGCTGTAGTAATCAAACATTCGGATATTCGAATATCCAGAATTTGGTTTTTCCGTGCTGGCACCAAAATTCTTTGAGCAGCTGTAACTCGATGGCGCGAATGTCCTACAAAGAAAGGCGACGAATTTCTCCCGTTTTATGTCAGCACTGTGCGTAGGTTCAAGCAGCTCGCTTTGAAAGCCACGCGCACAGTAAATGCTACCTGGACACATTAATTGCTTTATTCATCTTCACATCGCCCCTAGCATTTTCCAGTTCCTTCCTAGCATTATTTGCAGCAATATGGCGTCCCCTATTTCCATTGTTCTGCCTGTGATGAAAGCACCTGCGATGAATCTAGAGCCAGAGTACCCAATTCATTTCATTGAGGCAGTTCATAAAGGGTTATATTTCATCAATTTTCTTTCAACTGGGGTGGCCTGCACAGCTTGGTGTCCGCTAGACAGAGGACACCATTTCTGGATCCAAGGTTCCAAGGCCTCCATAATGTGGAGCACAGATGTCATGGTTACAACTGATACTATTATTAGAGGCATGCTCAACAACGTAGCGCCTCCAGTCGATGAAAGCCGGAGAGACACTAGCCAGATTGAAGCGGCCACACTCTACATGCTGTTTAATGCATAGCCCAGCGTTATTCAGGTGTCAGGCGTATCTCTCCGAGCCTCGGCTTCGACGCAATGATGGAAGGCCGACAAGTCGAAATGCCCCCCTAATAGCACAAATTTCACAAAAAGATAAGTAATAATAATAGTAATAAATTGCGCAACAATGCCTCATCCACAAGGTCGGAGCGCATACATTTAACTGCAGTAAATGCATTAACTGCTAAAGGAGGTTGCTTCTACCGGAAGCTGTCGGCTTCCAGTTGTTTCTTTACAAAAAAAAGAATATAGGACGTGCTTCGACATCTAAAAATGTGGAAGTGGAGTTATTACAGTGGTATTTCCATGAT
The DNA here is from genome assembly GCF_050947875.1 of Dermacentor variabilis. Classification (NCBI taxonomy): domain Eukaryota; kingdom Metazoa; phylum Arthropoda; class Arachnida; order Ixodida; family Ixodidae; genus Dermacentor; species Dermacentor variabilis. The sequence continues at coordinate 114,409,319 of NC_134573.1, forward strand.
GGCGTGGAGTTAACCAGCGTATTTTCTTACGTGGTTATTCACATACGGAAAGAAGGAAGCTGTTTAACAGGCCCAGGTGGCTTATATATTCTTGTGTTTTGTTTAATTGGGGCCATTTGTAACACTGTACATTCAAAATTTGTGCGACCACAGCATTCACACTTCTTCAGAACGTCAAGATTCTTTGATGCCATAGATGAGCACTCTCCGCACCCTTAGGGCTTCCGATTGCAACCTGCTCAATAATAAAAAGCTGAAAAATTGTAATCGCTTGTTGATGCTGTGTCGTCGTACATTTTACTCGTCGTAGACCTTACTCGTCACTGAGGGCAATTAAGATTATTCCGACGGGCGTAGAATGCAAAAAAAAAAGTTCGTGCTCCGTACATCGGGTGCACGTTAAAGAACCCCATGTAGTCGAAATTGATCTGGAGCCCCCACTACTACGGGCCTAGAAATCAGATTGGTTGTTTTTGGCACGTGTAAGTCCGTAGAATTCAAGAGTCATCTTGGCTCATCCATTTAATCGTTACTACAATCAACGCAAAAAAAAAAGATATGTTTCCAGGAAAGCTTGACACAAAACACCAGTTCCTCTAAGAAGAGCACTGGGATGAGACTCCGAATGACACGCTATCGGAGCTGCGGTTCCTGCATCCCTGACCAGCTTTCGTTCGTCTTTTTCATGCATCTGCAGAGGACAACGCAGGACCCGCCGACAGTCGGCGAGCTTACAAAAATGCTGCCGTGCAGTGACAAAGGCATCCGAGTAATGTGTCATTAAAGTGTGCCATTAACGCTCGAGCACTTGTAGTAATTTCTTTATCTGTATTTTGTATTTGTGTGCTATTTTTCAGCGCTCCTCTCCATCGGCTGATGACCTTGAGAGTAAAATAATTAAATAAGTGAATAAACAACTGAGCTGTTTTAATCGGCTGGAATGACTAATCGCACTGCGGTGACAAAGCAGGTGATAATAAACTCGCCAATAAAATCTCTACGATCTATCCACCGCGGGCGCTTAGCGGCTGCGGTGTTGCGCTGCTAAGCGCGAAGTCGCGGGATCAAATCCCGGCCGCGGCGGAAGCCTTTCGATGGGTCTCAATGAAAAAAAACACCCCTGTCCTGTGCACTAGGGGCACGTTAAAGATCCCCTCGTGGTCAAAATTAATCCGTTGTCCTCCGCTACGGTGTGCCTCATAATCAAATAGTGGTTTTTGCACGTGAAACCCCAGAATACAGAATGTGTCGAAGACGGAACTATAATTCAATACGATAAGTGGAGCCATGGACTACAACGCCACCCACCGCAAGAACACGTTTTTAGCACAACACTATCACTAACGCCACAACGGGTTAAACAACACAACACTGAAATTTAGTCTGCTCATAAACTCTAAAGACGTGAGCATTTCCGGACGAGAAATCCTAGCACCAATGGCACACTCCATGTCCCCCCCCCCCTCCCCTGCCCCGCAAAGAAAAGAAAGGTTTAGGGGTGGTAATTTTTTATCATGAAAGATTTTTGCAAATATGACAAAATACACTGAGGGGAAACATTGTGAATTCGAAAAGACGGGCAGAAATTTTCAATGGTTCAGCATGGTGGCTCTCATAGATCCGGGGTCGAACTTTAAGGTGAACGACAGGACCATGGTGAGAAATATCTGCATCAACGTCGATATTCCTAGACATTGAACTGCCTCCTAAAACGAAGCCTTCTTTGCCTCTTGCTCGGGGTTTGACGCTCGTCGGCGTTTCGTCACCGAATATATTTGTGGATAAACAGTATATAGACAGCTCGGTTCACTGGCGCCGGGCTGTACAACTTGCTGCTGGCTACGTCTCTGCACTCGTGGACATTTCCGATCTCTGGGTATGTTCCACTGGGTATGTTCCCGAGCAGACAACTTCGAAACTGGGCACGCGCAACTGGGCATGTGTCGCTGGGTATGTGCGCATCCATTCTTGGCCAAATCCCCAAGAATTCGTGAGCCACAGCTGACCTAACTGGTATAAGTCCAAGTGTTGTTTACTCATGCTTAGCACTTCTCTCTGCCTACACCTGGCATCCACATTCTTTCCTCAACAAGCATCGTGCACGTTGCCATCGCCTTTGTGACGCAAACAGCCAGCAGTTACAAGCGACGAGGCTGGGTGCGTGTCATCCCCTGCGTGGGCTATACCTCGCCAACTCAAACAAGCTTGACGTCACTTTAGAATCCAATATGGTGACGTGTCTTCGTGTTCTGTTTAAAGCTAAGTAATCTTTTTTACGAACTCTCGCAGACTTTCCTGACTGTGCTGCTGGCTGATGCTTCTACCGGGCCAAATAGCTCGTACTTTAAAAACAAGAAACATTTCAATTACGTGCGCGATACGGGTATCAACCCTCGGCGCCCCAGTACAGCATCCCGAATCTCTAAGCACGAAGGTACAATCTCTTTTTTTTAAATTATTAGTGATTTACGGACCATTAGGCCACAATGTTCTTTATTATTGATTGATATTCGAACCATTAACCCGTAATCGCACCTACACTTCCATCGTGCCAACGCTATAACTATCTCTTTGAAGCTGTTACCGCGCATTCATGATTATGATGACTTCCAAACTATGATACGTACCCACAGCGGGGAACTAGAAAAGACGCCGGTACAGTTAAAATAAGAAGAAATGAAGAAACGCAAGTCTATGTAAGAGTTGTCACGTTGCCGCAGCACGGGTGCGGGTGATCACATGCCCGCGCGCCAGATTCCTTCAGGCCAAAGACACAGGAAAGAAATAAGCATATTTAAAGCGTTTGATAACCGGTGTCACGAAAGCTTCACTTCACATAGATTCCAAAGTGTACGTTGGATTAGCATGTTAGAATCTTTTTTCGACACGGCTTCTTACTTGTTGCAGGTAATGGCGTGTAAATGCTGCATAGCATGCCCCATTCGGGCTTGCCAGTGCCAAGCGTGCGTGCGTGCGTGAAACTTAAAGTTTGCGACCGGCGTCCCTTTCACGTGTCTTTTCTCTATGTGAGCCCTCATATGCATGGACAGGTTGGTACGGGCCACACGATGAAATTAAAGGTGAGGACGAAGAACAAATCAAAGATGCACGAATGCAAAAGCACTGTCAGGTATGCGTACATCATGAGTGCGTGTGTCTTTTCCGATGTGCGCCGTTTTCACAGTAATTGTTCTTTATGTAAAATACCTTCCATTTTTCTAATGACACAGCGGGCCTTAAACTGTTCCCTCATTTTCTCGAAAGATCGTCCGCGGAACTACATGCAGTGTGTTTTATAAATAGAAGAAGAAGAAAACGCTGGTGGCACAAAAGAAGGGATCATAAAGAACAAATTGTAGGGCAATATAATCCTGTCACGTTTGGTGGTCAGCACAAACCACGGGTTTTAAGCGCCGATAATATACGTAGTATATCGGTAAACTTTAAGAGCTTGATGGCATCTGTCACGTCCGCGTTTCAAATGGTATGCTTATAATATTCATTCATGCTACCAAACAACCACGAAGCCGCTATGCCCATTCACCCGCTTATTTTTCTATTCATCCCTCCCTGTCTCATTCCATCCATCCATCCATTCATCCATCCATCCATGCATTCATCCATCCAACCAACCACACATCCATCTACCCGTCCATTCATCCCATTTCGCGTACGTTTCGGCCTCTTCTCTCCTCCTCCGCATCTCATCCGAGGACAAGGAGAAACGATCCGCGTCGGCGTCGCTCTCGGAAGCTGCACCTCCGCGATAGGGCCTCGCAGACCCGAAGCTCCGCCACGCCCCTTCCTCCGGCGTGTCCCACGTGACGTTGAAGGAGCTGGCGGCGAAGCCGCTCATCGCTCCGCCGGCCCCGGATAGCAGCTCTTGCTCCGCCGGGGCCAGCACCACGGGCACCAGAGGCTCCTGGGAACCGCTCTCGCTCGTCTGCTGGGAAGACGGTGCGCGGAAAGAAATGTGGTCGCAGACGTCGAGACACATCAGGAGAAGGGACGGCATGGCACAAAGAGAGGCAGCAGCATAAAAAACAGGGCGAGATGGTTAACTGCGGAAGGGATCGACGTTGGCCAAGTTGGTGTTTCATTTGGACGGGGAAACAGCGTGTCAGAGGAGCACAATGACAGTTCAACAATCATGCACTGAAGATAACACAGCGCATGTGTTGATATTTCATTGTCCTCGTCTTACGCGCTGTTTACCCGTTCCAGATGGTGAACCAACGAAGATGGAGTCGGCAAACACCAATGATTCGCTCCGCCCGACTGTATTCCTTTATTCGTTCATGACCGGTCGATGCCGCTGATAACAAGTGCGGGGTCTCGCTCATACCACTGACGAAGTTCGAAAATGAATAGCATCCTAATAGAATCGTTACACTATTCCGTTTCATAAGGCAAGGAAACCTGGACATACGCGTCATACGCGTCATCTTTATTAGCTAGGAGAATAAAGGAAACGGAAAGGTCTAATGTCTTTCTGTTTTCTTTTTTGTTCTACATTTTTTACAACCATCTGAACAAGAGCAGTGGTCCACTATTATAAAAATCTGTGGCTTCCGTCCACCCGTCAACTTTTTTGGGTATTATGTATGTAAGCAAGACGCGCATGACGTCGGTTTTACTCCCGCCTATGGAAAGTTGTCCATTCGTTCCCTTTCACTTTTCCTTTTTGTTGTTATTCCTACATTTGAATTCAACGCAACACGTAATTTTCCCTACGCTTTCTCTCGACTGATTGTATGTTTGCTTCTCATGGGTGTACCATGTATGCCGTCTGTATTTATTTGCATAGCGCTGCCAATCTGTTTTGCTACCACAAACATCGGAATGGTAATAAGATGAGCAGGTGCTGGGCTGACAGACAAAGAAAACATTTGTTTCAGCAGGCGTGCAGTCATAGTCTACGTGTAACCTGATTAGCAAGAGTGGGCGCCTGCGTTTCATTCTCTTAAGCACTTCCGGAAGTATACTGGGTCGACTGACAACGTTGAGACCTAAATGGAGGTCTAAACGGGATGTGTTTATCCGAACATCAGTTCTTGTTCGGTACTCTAATACAGCATTGTGTAAGTTCTATTGAGTATAACGAGCGCGCTCACAAAAGAAAGAAAGATCAAGCATGAAGTAGTTTACGGGCTCCCGTTCATTCTACAATTTGTATAAAATGCAGTGTGGTGGATCGTGTGGTCCACGTGAAGGTGAGCAAAGTTTACTTGCAGCGTGCGCGAAACGAGGGGGCTCGGTGTATGCGAGAGCTTGAAGCTTGAGCACAAGTGTCAGTACGAGCGTCGGCGTTGCGCATTACCGTAACAATTATTGCGTTACAATATACCAGCACCACTAGTGGTATCTACGAAGCAGAGCCACTAACTTCTCGTAAGTCTACTTTCGTGCACTATCAATTCTGGGTCTGTTGCTCTGGCGTATTATCGCGTATCCACTTTTGCTGGCTCAGCCAGTTCGTTGCAGATACTGATCGCATTCACAATAAAGGTAGCATTGTGTTGAGCCTTCGTAGTTATTTACTTTATCATATGACAACAACCAATAAATCAGGTCGTCTGCCTCATGAGTGTCTGTAAATACACGTATTATTGAATAAACGCTTTTAGCTCTTACCGCTGACAGCTCTCACTCCGAGCCTATACAGAACTGATATCACAAACACGTCTTATTGGTTCACTTTGAGATCACTGTTAACCGAAGCATTTCATCGCCTCGGCGCCTGCCCCTACATGCACCGCGACGCAAGAATTTTTTGGGCTGCATCGCGCTACGACGCCATTACCATCGCATGCGTCATAGCGTGTGACCCGCACCAAAGCGAATGTAAAAGCACAATACGAAAACACAAATAACGACCACTTTTCTACGCCAAAAGAGGAAGTGATGGGCTCGCATGCGTGCGTAGGATACAAGGAACAAGTGTTGAGTGTGAGCTCGTTAACTAACGACAATATCTCGAGATCCTGAAAGACCTGCTGAGTGATTTGAAATTTTGTCCAGTTATGATGCTCATCCACGACGGTAGTGTTTATATTAAAAAAAAACAGGTGTCTCACGACTCGTCCTTACTCACACCCCAGAGAGATATGTAATCTGGATGCCTACACAATTCGTAAAATACGATCTCCCTCGCGCAGTAAGGTTTTCTGAAAGGACGGGAAGAACGGGGGCGAGTCGGTGACAGAGATAGTTAGAACATCTCCGGAGAACGGCCGTTTACGATTGTTGTTTTTATATATATTTCGTGCCTTGAAAGGACCCTGTCAGTGAACAAGAGCCTGGTGCACGGACCCAGTCAAGCATTTTCATCCTTTTTGTTAGTGCTCCAAACATCTGACGGATGTTGAATAAAGCTGGATTGAATTGAATGAAATGGAAACCAGCGCCGTTCCGCAAGCCAATCCCACTCCGCAAAGGAAGCGTTGCCTTAAATTTGAGAGTAACATTAAAGCATGGACTACATTCATATTAATGATAATTTCTACAAACGCAAGCCACCCGACGTTACCACCTGTCCTAAGCGCAACCAGAAGGTTTCTTTTTTAGTTGTTGTCGTTAACATAAACCATTTTAGTTTTGCAGTTCGTTGCAACCATTAGGAAACTTGACATGGCATTGAAGCGCTTATAAAGCCTCATAGACATCGCGACCGGAAAAGCACACGCTAAAGTTTGTTTGTTTCTTTGTTTTTATTATTGGAAGCATGGAAAATATTCCAACAGCTCTATATGGGCCTTTTGTGCTTATGGGTCAGCAAAAAGTAAACGATGCAACACGAAATGAAGCATAGGAAGACGACATTCGCGCAGCTAGCTGTAGCCGCATGGTCGTCATGCAGATGTAAACTACCAGGGCTGCGTCACCGTAGTATCGCAATAAAAAACATCTGTAGACGTAACGGTGTATATATACAGGTGATAGGTGAAACAGGTAAAAAGAAGGGAAGCAAAAAAGCAGAAAGTAAGAAAAACATAACATGACATGAATAAATTTCCACCAGCCTATGTAAATTCGCAGTCTGTTAGACAGTGATGGACAGCTTACCCACATGTCACGATTCTTGATTAAAGGGAACCTGAAAGCTTTTCCAGAAAAAATGAATGAAGAGCAGTATGCCGTGGTTTTCAACCCTCTGAATTCGAATATCGCATCGAAATTGAGCGAAAGAAGGCGCAAACGTATTTTATTTCGATGAAAAGTGCAGTAGCAGACACGCCCAGTTCGTGCGCCTCGTTTCCGCCTGTGATTGGTCGGGCGCCTCGTGACGTCAACAATGGTGTTCGTCCAGACCGACTGCTGCCGCTACACACGAAGCGCGGTGCAAAGTAGTTTGGTGGTGTTTTGCTGAGATGGTCATGGAAATTTTCGAGAGCTTGCGTTTCTCTGAGGAGCTCGGCGTTAAGTCCAAACTCTACGAGAGTGATTTTGCGCGCGACGGTGACGGGCGACGGCTTCGAGCGACAAAACGGGCCGTCGCTTGAAGAAATCACTCGGTGTTGTCGCTCGATCGCTCGTTTCTAGAAATCTATAACTCGTCACTCGTCGCCCGGAAATGCTATAAGCGACTAGCCAATTGTGCGAAGGCGAAACTGGATGTACATAACTCAAATACTACTGTTCGTCGCACGGAACGAGCAAACTATTGAATTTTACACGTGCAAGAATAAAAACCTAGTGCAAGACCTTCAGAAATAATTTGTGCTCTTTCTTCAGTAAAATACATCAACTTAAATTGATAAAGCATGCGTCACGCTAGTTTCGGCGCCTATATTGCTGCCCTCATACCGGGAAGTCGTCCCTCAAAGCCGTCGCTCGCGTGGAGTTCGGCTTGCAGACGACGAGTGAACGCGACGGCCATCGCCTCGCTTGTAGCGCTGTCGCTGTTGCGTGCAAGATCACTTGTAAGGGGTTTATACTTGTACACACTACACGTACCTACATACTTGTACATACTACATGTACGAGCCGATTTCGAAGAGCCGGCCTCTCCAAGAGGCAAAAAATGCTGGTGCAAGCATTGCTTTCCACGCGAACGAAGGCGAAGTGTTAGCATCTCCTTGTGTTGGAAATGTTCTTTGGCGAGTATGTTTTTTGATAAGCTGCATTCAGCGTTCCAGTGAGTACGTTTCCGGGCAAACAACTGTAGTGTTATGTTCCTGCATGCCTCCTCGTAGAACGTAAGCGGTGATGCGATCTTCAGCATTTGTGCGCTGCCCCAAAGCTGTCGGCAATCTACACAGACGGTTTAAACTCGGGAAAAGTTTACCGGCTGTTGTAACACGTGTAGTATAGAACCTTCATCAGCGCGCCATCCGCACGCTACTCGCAACAGGCTAATTCCGTCGGCTACGTGAGATGGTCGGTTTCTTATATGTGCGAGAGAAGGGGGAGCGCAGCGTCTTGGCGTGAGCAGGCTTTCCAACACACGCAAACTTTACGCTTGCACTGCGTTATGGTAGCTGCATGCAGGCTGTTTCGCAACACACGTGCGAATAGGAAATTCGCGGCGCTTGGCGATGAAACCTGCGTCAAGGGTGTGCGATAAACATGCACCTTCCGTTCAGCGTGCTAACTATTTTTTTAGGAGAACCCAAAGCACGCATTATTGATAAACTCCGGTAGTAATCGTCACGGAAGTGGTTAGAGCACAACACTGTTGTTCTTGAGCGTTTGAAGTTGTTTCGCTTCACAGCAGCCTCCCATTTAGCTGAAAGCTTCTTGTCTTGCAGGAACTAATGGAACATCGGAACATCGTCGCGGCCGCTGGTGTTCGTGCAAACGTAGGCTGCACAGAACGCCGGCATGATCGGCCTACAAGTTCAATTGATGCTGCGCACGTCAACTACCACTCCTATATACACACAAATAAAGCAATGTAGGGTCGAGCGAAGCAGATTAGGACGGCACGCACGCCGAAATAAGCCCGGTCAGGCACGGTCGCGGAGACTGCGAAGGAGCGGAACGCCAGTGTTGACGTCACTAAGCTGCGGTTCCCGGTCTCCGCTCGCACCGTCAGCGTCAGCCGCAGCGGGCGGCGCTGGACGGGGGGCGGAGCTACAGCGCAATTTTAACCGACGATTGCGTCGCTCCTAAGTGAAAAATCCCCCCCAAAATTTTACCTTCATGGTTTATAAGGTTCCCGAATCCGTATATGAGCGTCTTATTGAATTCGACAGACTCTTCAGCTTCCCTTTAAAAGGGCTTCAGTGATTTCTCGTACATAAATAAACGTTATTTCTCTTCTCCTGTCTAGGTCTCTGTGCGTCTTTGTTTGTGCTTCAACACGACGAATGTCTACATACTAGACGAGTTGTCCACCCTTTTACTGAGAGCACTCATTAGCCCGGTAACCAGCGTCGCGAGCTTGTACAATGTCTACATTGAACCACGTTCTGATTACGATAGCTCCAAAAGAGCATTTATTTCATAAAGTACATTTGTTACCGGTCCAAGTTTGCAGTAAGGTTGCGTTTCATCCTGACCTAACCTGACCAATAGGCACTGAAACTAACCCACGTCTCTGCGGTAGTTGAAGCCCTATAACGTAAAACTATTCCAATATGTTTCTATTCCTATCTCCTGACGTCAAATTTGCGTAACCACCGACGCAAGCACCGGGCGGTCACCCGCAGGGTTGTCTGAACAGACCAATCAAACGCTCTCCACGTTCATAGGAGGTCACTTTTGTTTGCTTGAAAAACGAATTACATTGCCTACACTGAGCGGCTTGTCGTATCTAATTGGCTGACATGAGGCGAGGAGAACGCTCAAGTGGAGAGGGATTCGCTGGGGCAAAGCCAGTGCACTGAAAATTGATAACCGGATGAAGAGCGTGGTGCCAGCATCCGGGATTGGTCGGCTTTCCCTTACTTAGCTTGTGGTGGCTGGTCGAAAATCGCGGCAGTATGCAACGGAAGCTTAAGAGTTACGCTAAAACTGACCCTCAGCAAAGAAGAGTTGGCAGAATGATGTTGTAAACATGCCGAAAGGGCTCGAAAACGTTACATGGCCACGCAAGAAGTTTTATTATACGCAAATACACCCATGCTCTACGGCAGGTGCGAGTAGCCAGCGTCTCAGCGATTGGCAGCAGTCATCTTTTATTCCTTTCGGAACGGGGCAGCCTGTGGCTATTCCAAAGAAAATTTAGTTTTGTTCGGCGTATTAATGCATCTTTATCGCGTACACGTCACTTTGACGCGGTGAGTTTGTGCGGTTTTCGCGATTTGTGCGGTTTTCACCTGCCTGTGGCGTGACAGGCAGGTGAAATGGGTGCAGCCCGAAAATGTTTACAAATAGCCGAGGGCTAATGGCGAAAAGCGGTCGAATCAGAAATAACTGTTTTTGTTTTCTTTTTTCTTTCAAATCGCGCATAATCAGTCTGTACGCGTCATATCAGATGGGGAAGTATCGCGCATTTCGTGACGTCGTGTGACAGACAGGTGAAGTGGGGGTGGTCGAAAAAAGTTTTTGACTAATCGTGGAGGGCTGATAGCAGAATTGGAATAGAAAAGTTTGGAATGGTATTACGCTATAGCGCCCTTGGTTTCTTGCGGTGGCAGGGTACACTTGCCACAGTGCTTTCTCGTCTGCACGAAGCAGGCGAGAAAATAGTGAACGATTGTTGCACCAAAAAAGACAACCATGTTGCGAAATTTGAGACACGCCAAAGCACAGCTAAACGCATTTTTTTTTGTTAAGTTGCATCTAAAATTCCGCCTCGCCTTCCGTGTTTCCGGAAGCCTTTGTGTTCGATTTTCTTTTCAAAGGTAAGCGTGTTCTTTAACTAATTTGAACCATACCGGGAACGCCTTCCTTGCCCCTGAAGATTCATTTAGGCGTTCAAGTGCTTAGCAATTTAAGCACTGAGCCACTCCCACAGTGGCTCAGCACAAGTTCGCGGGTTCGATTCCCGACGACGGCTGCCGCATTCCGCGGCAAACGGAACGCGAAAGTGCTCGTCTATGCTTAGATTTAGGTACACGTTCAAAAACCCCAGGTTTCAAGTTTAATCCTGAAAGCCTCCCTATATGGCTTTCGCAAAGCCCGCACGTTGCTTTGAGACGTTAAACCCCCTGAATTGGCTTGATTTGTTCCTTTGCTAATCCTTCGCGACTTGCACGCCTCCGGCATGTACGGACCTAAACCGCGTTGCGGAGGTATTTCGAGGAGCGTTACGCTGTTTCACGACCTGCACGAAGCAAGCTTACGTGCGACACAATATGCAGGGGCTGGTACCAGCCGTGCGTCGATGAGGCCTCGGGTATGACCACCGCTTGCACTTCTTCCATTGACGCTGGTCTGGGCAGGCCGTCCTAAATAGAAAGGAATAAAGATAAACGATCGAGCAGAGAGCGAGACACTCAAGTAAGCGGCTTCTATGACTGCTACCCTTGCTACAATATTGATCTGGTACCTAAGAGCGTCATATAGTAAAAAAAAAAAACGTTTCCACCCACTCGGGTTTACCTCGTCCCCAAACAACGAACGTCACCTAGGTCGCGCGCCTTCCCTTTAACGCGGCGTGCCCGGTACTTACAGGTCCCGAATAGCAAGCGTGTTGTCAGCGTGACGTATTATTCTTTGCAGGAAAGTCGCGAGCAATGGAAACGCATGCAAGACAAATGGCTGTTATTGTTTGGCCACACGATACGCTTCAAAGGGTGAGTAAAGCTTTTTTTTTTCTATTCTTGCTTCGTTAGTCCGTTCTTCGTTGGAATGTGACATTTCGCGGATAATAATCTACAGTTATGACCCCACACACACGGGGAAGCGATGCAGACAGGATGGGCAAGAAATGCTTTAGGCAAACGTTTACATCCACGAAATTACGACGCAACCAGGGGTTTAAAAAAGCTTTAGAACAACAATGAGATTCGCACAATAAGAATAACCAACTAGCCCAGCAAAGGTATTGAAACGTTTACATGTAGGTACATGACTGTTAAAGCAAATGAATTTACAACTTGTACAACAGAGCAAGCAGTGCCTCACTCTTCCGACAGTGTGAACGACTGTTAGAGCCCCCCACTACTATACGGATCCTCGTTGATCGATAAGTATTTCTGATTAAAGTTCACACTTCCTTTAACGTGCATTGAGCGGAACCTCAATGATATGTCAGCAATCCTGACTTCCGCCCAGACCTAAGGACAGCATATCGTTTAGAATAATATAGGTCAAATAGACAAAAAAAAATATGGCGGTGGGGCCGTTCACCCGTGCCATAGATGCAACTGTCTATAAATGTTAAAAGTTCGGTAGAACGCAACACAAAGTGATGGGCCTACTCTTAAAAGTAAAGGTATTGGAAAACATAACTTTTTAATTGTTTATAAAACTACGTCTCCATTTCCTATTTCCACGTAGTCAGACACTGCTTCCGCGAGAAATGCTAGGCAAGCATAATTTATTTCCAGACCATTTCAAACCTCGGCGGCCTGTATAGCCACCCAAGTATTCGCGAGCCGGTGGCGAAACACCGCGCACAGCAATCTCATGCACTCGAGGTTTGTCTGTGTGGACAAATTATGACTGACGGCGGAATTCTAACTCGGTATTTACAAGACCGCGTTCTCCAAATCCGTCCTCCGCATCTGTACAGCAACCTCACGGCGCACGCTGTGACTCGTCACCCGAAAACACGCGGGCTTCCCGGCCACTCAAAAAGAAAAAAAAAAGAAAATCCATGTGGTTGCCGGCCGGACACCTAGGGAAGTGGATCCCTTCTCTGTACGCATAAAAAAAAAAGGGGGGGGGGGGGGGGGGGACGGCTCGATTCTACCGACTGTAAGAAGCTGAACTTTGATTTCGGGCTTCAATTTTTTTACGAAGATAGCCTGAAGTAGGTTTGTGCAGAACAAAGCTGAGGCAGAAAGTTCACCCCCCCCCCCCCCCATTTGTAACTCTGCACAAAAAAAGAAAGATGAAACAGATGTCGTAGTTGGAAAACTGCATATTTCATAGCGTCAGCACGTGTGCAAATGGGATGTATGAACTTACAGCGTACGTGAAATTGTGGCAATCTCTACGAGGATTTTGCAAACGTACTACTCAAAAAACAGCTATACAGTTCAGAGCAGTGTATTTATTTATTTATTTCACAATACTGCCGCTCTCAGCCGAGAGCCTAGCAGACGGGCGTGAACACTTTCTTTTCCCGACATAAATACATGTGTGAGCTACACAAAGAATGAAAAAGCAACAATATTCAACAAAATACAAAGGATAAGGTAGATAAGCTATACAATAGAACACTAAACAAAGCAGAATAAAATGAACAACAACCGGGCATATCATAGTCAAAGCGAAAACGTGAAGTATTTGGAAACAAACAAGTGTATACATTTTTTTTTCTAAGCATTGTTAGTTTAACATAAAGAGAACAGGGAACAAACATGAGAAATCGTTAATAATCTCTTGTGATGAGCTCCAGTTGTGAAACGAACAGGGATAAAGAATTTGTCGCTGTTAATGACGAGTTAAGTTGATTCCATTCTCTGATTACTCGAGGAAAGAATGAGTACCTGAATGCGTCATTAGAAAAGGAATACTCGGTTAGGGTATTTTCGTGATGATGCATTATTCTGTTCCCTTTATTTGTGTCGACATATGCTGTCTACACAATTATTTCATCGTTTTTCATTGTTTCGTTGGAACTCTAAACTTCATGCTTCAGTATTCCTGCCTGTTGCAATTTTCATGAATATTTGTAAAAAATTAAGCTGGAAGTCAAAAAAGGAAGCTTTAGCTGGGGCCACTCCGTGGCTGGGGCCATACTCCAATGCCGCCTATTCAAACATGTGTAAAACGCGAAAATCCTTTTCTGAGTTAACCTCTGGGCCGATTTTATTTTAAATCTATCGTATTTGAGAGACTAAGTTAAATTATATATGCTAGTGGAAGCGGAATTTTGGTTATGCAAAAATTGTCAAGAATAGCTGTGCTTAAAAAATATTGTTGAGCTTACAAGTTCGTAACTCCGCACCACTAACAGATACCGCCATGTCTCTTAACTGCATCTCTTAGATCATCCGAACCGCACAAATTTTACATAATAATTTATATCGTGTGCTATTTTGCTACAAAGTTTTCAAGGGCTTTGCAAGAGTTCTACTCACATACTAATGATGTATTTAAAAGCCCACTGTAATGCATCCATTTTCTATGCTTTAGATGTACTATTCTATGCAACTTGAGAATCGTGATATCATTTTTGACTGTCGAGTTACATAGTTATAAACTTAATAGTTTAAGTTACCGAATGTTCGCGATATTTAGCAATTCTGAAAATTCGGCGGCCTAAATCAAGCGTCCGCTTCCGTTAGTCACAAGACTTTAACCTTTTCTTTTGAATGCAACAAACCTGATCAAACTTCATGCAGTAGTTGCTGAGAAAAACTTTCTTTTTCGTTCACATGTGTTTACATAGGAGTTCCCGAGTTAAAGCTTCGTCTATAAAACTTTTGCGGAACAAGAGTAAGAGTGACATGTGTATATAGTATTAGTGACAATAAGCTCTGCCGAAGTAACAGCCGACGCTCAAGGATATTGTTTTCACGTATTTATTAGGCTGGTATAATTTTGCAGATGTGTTCCACCTACTGGCGTAAACCATGTGAAACAAGATTACCCGTGTGCTTAAGGCGATAGCGAATGATAGAATTGCATGTTCTTGTGCAGCTCCGGCTGCCACAGCGAACCCCGTGACTTCCACTTCACTGTACGCAGTCAGTGAACCAACGCATAGATGGTTTAGCGTCCACAATAACAGCAGCCAGCTTGAGGACTTAAGGAACTTCCGTTCCCGTGCCTTATCAGTCTACAACGGCGGTACAAAAACCTGTTTTGAAGACAAGGTTTTCCTAGCTGACTTCGCAGTTGTTCGACCTATCTGGAATCGGGGTATCTCGAAACCACATGGAAAAGGCTCTTTCGTGCCTCCAGAGAATGTATCGAGTCGCAAGTGCTATCAAAATGTAGGCGTCAACGACACAAGACACGAGAATAAGGGGCAGAGTAGACAAAGTTCACGGTACGGGCGTAGTCAGCGCCAATACAGTAAAAAATTAACCACACTGCACACTGTCCCTGTAAAGGGTGCACCGCCGTAAATAGAGACATGCTGAGGCAAAGCCGCCGTACGGCTTACATTTAGAAATGAGCCGGCTTTGCTTCGACTAAGCAGTCATGCTGCCAGGCAATGGTGTCTGAATGGGGGCTTTGCCGGCGTCGACAAGAGGCGAGAATTAATAACAGAGTAAGCAAAATTGACTATAGGGGCTAACTGGCGCAAATACAGTAATACATTGAAAGGACCCTAAAGGCAAATACTAAGTCAAGCTAAATTGACACATTAGTGCTCGAGAATCTTTAAGGCGTCAACAATATCGCGAACAGAACCTTACTAACCGAGAAATCGAGGTAAATGCAAGACATGATTAGACACTCTCCCGGGACATTCAAGCACTTACCCGCTGACGAAAGCACTTCTCAGTTAAATTCTATCACTAGTACTCAACTACTCGTTGCAAAACAGAAAAACATCCTGGTATTGTATTATAAGAGGAAATAAACTGCTACTTGTCCAGTTCCATTTCATGTTTAGAAAAAAAGAACTCATTGAAATTACCGTTGACAACTACGTGGGCGTTCGAAAGGTTTCGTTTTCACTCGACTCTGCGCCGCCCACGCTTTCGCGTGTCACTACTTTCCTTGTCGCGTAGTGCTATACGCTGGTTTCGCTGGCTCGCGAAACTCGCACAAACTGCAAGTAGCAGAGAATTCAACTTCCATGTGATGTCGCGGGATGCCCTAACGGTCTACGCCACTTGACCAAAAAGCAGCTGCAGTGGCGAATCCGCCGCTCTGTCTTGGCTGGCCGTCTGTCGGGCGCCGTTTTACTCACCGACAGCAACAAAGGCTGGTGATGGCTTATGCAACGTCACCGCTCGCCCCCCCCCCCCCCCCCCCCCCGTTGAGTGGCGCTAGATATAAATTTCGAGAAAAGTATGTGGACCCTTCAGATACAATTTTCTCGTAAACTAAGTATTTTATTGGCACGAAACAAGCGTTGCGAGGTTTCTGGAAAGGTATTTAAACAGTCCACGTCGACTTAGTATTTGTCTTTAGTGTCCCATTAACTACATTGCCCCAGTCCGCACTTCTAAGGGTTCAGCCCACTCGACCTCTTGGTCATTACAAGAAAGTCTCAGTCAAGCGTCCATACTAGAGAGGACAAGGTCTACGCAACTGTGCGTGAAATACGGTACGAATAAGATACGAAATGAGTGAATCATTATCATGAAAAGAAGAAAAGTTATCAATTTTGATTAACTTTTATTGATAGATTAATTTAAACTGCCATGCACGCTGACCTTCACCTCTTTAACGTGGATATAGGGTTGACCCTTTCTTTTTCTTTTAATTGTTTCGACGTACGGAAAATTTCTTTTTTACGTTTTCAGATAAAAGGAACGCAAGCAATGACTCAAGACTATTGCTTATAATTTTTCGTGTTACTTACGGCGAACTTGACTTGTAAAATTGTGATTATGTCAAAGGCAGAAGTGTTCCTTCTGCTCAAATGCACTCCTGCTGCTTGACCTTATTTTGTCTGCCCGCTAAATTTAACGGACCATGACAGTAAGCAAAACCGAAAGCCGAACTGGGTCCATGTTTTTAAACCGAGAAAGTAGCTTACACGAAGTCTTGCGCCGGTCTCGGCGCTACCTAACGTTAGAATGTGCTGGCGCGTGACTTCTGCCAGATCTTCGAACTTGGCATCATGTGCCGATGGAATGGCTTGCAATCCACTTCATTTCGTCCTGTAGAGTTCGCGATGCGCTGGCGTGCACAGCTTTCCTGAGAATAGATTAACGTAATCAAACTATTTTGAAAGAGGGAGTGGGGGAGCGTTGCGAGTTGCTATACGCGGTCACTTCCTCGGCGATATTTCCTATAACGCACAAATAGATGCAAAGCAGCTCGCAGTGTACCGAAGAGCTCATTTGAGATGTGGGGTCAGACGATAGAGGTGACGACGAGGACGATCCTAACCCGCTAGGACTGGCAAGGCTGCTGGTGCCCGAAGGTGACAGAGGCCTGTACACACGGCTGGCGCTGGAAAGAAAAAAAAAGAGTTAAGGAGGCCCCTTGTGAAAGCGGGTCACAAGTATAACTGCACATTGTGCTTCTTGAAAGAAACAACTTCCTGTAAGTTGTACGCTTGGACGAGTTGATTTAAGTTCATTATGACGGCAGTGTTAGATTCGCGCTTGTCCTGTTTCTTCAACTAACGAGCAGCAGTTATTGTTACAGCGCTTGTCCTGTGTCCTGAACTAATACAAGCTGCTCATTCAACGCTTGTCCCGTGCCGCTTTCTTTCTTCGTGTCACCGTTCCCTTTGCACTGGTATCGTTAACCTTGAAAGAAACATTACAGGGAAACGCGAAGTTAATTTATATCTTTGGTACTGGTATCAGGGGACGTTTTCTGGAACAGAGGTTCGATATGTAAGGGTCGCACAACCACGATAGGGGTACACGAGGTACCGCTGCGTGGCTTCTGCCTCGTCCCCATAAACATGTTACAAACTATAATCCGTGCAGTATGATCTGCTACTTATTATGAGCAAGCATAAACATATAATAAAAATTCCACAGTAAATGAATTAAGGCAACATTTTGGGAATACGCAGTAAAACATTTTGTTGTGGTTGTGCCTGTGCAGTGTGTTTTTTCGGTTTTTCATGTTGTATTTTCGCTTTGGTGCGAATTCTTAACGTCTATTTGTATGGTATGGTAAAACTTCATTCTGGTCCTTCGGAACCCTCGTCAGCACGTAGCGGGCCGCCTATTTGTATGTGACATTTTTTCGCGTTATCGCTTTTTTGTCACCTATATAGTTTTTACTGTGTTATGGACTCCATACAATTCTTGTATAAATTATTCATTCTAGATAACTTCTGTACGTTTTATGTGAGCCGTGTGCAATTTGCGTACGAGTACCTAGTATTGTCTACGAACTGTTGCGTTACATCTTGACTTGTTATGGTCTATGTGAGCCCCATCAAGCTGTGTCTGCGCAACATTTAGCATGGAAGACCGGCCAGAATGTTATCTGATAAAAGCAAATTTACATTTAAATTGCGTAAAGTCGAAGACAAGTGCGGGTAGCACGTAAATTGTAAACATGTGCCACTGATGAACGTACATGCTTTGATAACCTTCTGGCTACAGCGAGCGTATCATTCCTCATAAAAGAAATTGCATAACATTTGAAAAATAGTGTTCTACACTTGGCTGCCTCTCTGTAATAATTTTGCAGGCCTTCAATGCACAATAAGGACTGAAATGATAAAATACTACAACATATCCAAGACCTCAAATCATCGAAATAATGAGCACGACGTTCTGATGTAAAATTGAAGTTAGAAAAGTTCATACTTTTAAAATCATTTATAGAGTAAACAAATTGCGAAGAGATGGATAAAAGGTAATATAGCAAGTTGCCTTAACTACTGTCTAGCATAATTGGAAAAATTTCCCGTCAATAGTGGCAGTAATTTGCGGTATACTGCGGGCCACTCATTTCAAGATAACGTGGTTTCCGAAGTTCGGTGGGTTTGTTGATGTTACAAAAAAATTGGCAGTAGACATTTTACGATGACTGTCGACGGTAATGAATTTAACATTGAATCAATTTAGCGACACAACGTGTTGCCACCGCCGAAACCAGTTACGTCTGAGGCGGCGTGTACTGCAGCGGGTCTTCCCTAAGAACATTCGGTGCCATCTAGCGGCGCCGCCGGGAAGCTCGCGCATCGCCTCCGAAATGCATCGGGTGTCGGTGCGTGGCGCAGGCTGAGAAACTCGTCACGTGGCAGCCGGGCTCCCCTCCCCACTTCTTTCTAAACACTCTCCGCCACCTAGTGGCGCTGCCGAGAAGTTAACACGTGGCATCGCAGGATGGAAGCATGGTGCGGCGGTGCCTGCGAACGCTGACAATTGTTTGCTTACTTGTCGCGCACCCACTGTCACATACACAAGTTGGCGACGGTTTCTTTGAACAGTGGCACATGCTCAGTGCATTTGGGGCGCAACGCACTGAAGCGTCCGGTTCCTGTCCTCAAAAAATCCGTATAAAGGTAGTTCGATTACGCCCAGCATCGGAGAAATTTAAAGGATCTGTTCTGTCATTGTGAACACGTTACTGGGATATGCCCAGCGACCCAAGTTGGCATTAAAGAGGTTCATTGAAGATCAACACAGACTGATCGGCACATACCCACTGTTCCAAGTCTGTGTCAATTAGTTTCAGTTAAAAGCGCTACATGCCCAGTCTCGCAACTACAGTGCACCATGTCGGCGGGAAAGAGGTTCCTTCACATACACGTATTCACATATTCACATACTCAGTAACCCAAGTTGGCCCGCCGGTTGGTTTCGAACCCTGTTCCCTCAGCGCAGCAGCCCGATGCGCTAACCATTCCACGATGGGCTACCCAGTGACCCAGGTTGGCGGGAATACGGTAAGATACAAACATAGAAACGAACGTATATACATAGATAAGTAGATTGCTTCCGGAAAGTCCTTGAAGTATCTTAAGAGTGCTGCCGCTTTTAAATTGCCACGCGGCTTTGGTGACCTGACGGAGCTGTTCACAAACACCAAATATTGTTCTGTCATAACGCACCTGAACGAAACATAATGGCAAGGCTCCAAACCTGTCTACTCCAATATAGCGCCACTCAGCTATGGTAAGCGCACTATAGCCACCGTTCTTCAAGAACAACGTGGATCAATTTTTCAGTTGTCTGTCCAGCATCTCTTCCATTCTAACATCCTTCTCTCGTTCTCCTTTAAAGTGATTGCCTACTACCGGTGTTTTGAGTCTCTTTATCTGTCTAGCATTTTATACCGACCCAGTGACCCAGTGACCCAAACTATCTACTAGCTTGAGTCCCTAGGTATGAGCTCATGGCCGTGATGCCGTCGTCATAACTGCAGCGTCGTCATCCTACTCCCGTCATCCCATTGTTGTCACGCCGTCGTCATCACACTGTCATCGTACCCTTGTCATCTGAATGCTAATTGCATTAACGTCGACAGTAATCGTGAGCTGGTTTCTGTCAGCAGCGTTCCAAAAAGATGACAAGGTTTTTCGCTTTCAAGAGGCAATGCAGTAGAATTTCGTGTTTCGGTCATCTCCTCATACGGTTTTGTTTGACTGACTGGTTATCGTTTGCTCTATCAAAATTTAATTTTCACGTTCATGCTATGAGCTAATAGATGGCATGAACATGCCCATTTGTCTGGTTTTAATAAGTTGCTAATGAGAATATTGTTAATGATTCTAACCTCAGACAGCACGCAGATTGACTGTGGAGGTAAGGTGTAAACGTGTTGCCGAGCTTTCACCTTTAACGCGCAGCTGACAACTCTATTTCTCAAGCGCTGCTCTGCATTGCGTCTTTGCCCGCATGATGGCCGACCATGCATCAAAGACATGAGGCAAATCGGCAAGGCCCCTACATGAGCTCCATAACGGCGGGCGTGCTTTGGTAAGCTTCACCGCAGTAGAAATGTGTATTGCGGTAAGGTTATTTAGCCTGTGGGACGGAAGCCTCAGAAGAGCACCTGAGATTAAAATAAAGCTAGTGGAGCAGGATTTTTGGGACACCCAAGGGGCAGCCGAGAGGAACCATAGCTGAAACCCGGACTAATCCGTGGATTAGGATCTTGGAGAGCGCCGAACTGTTACGTATTACGTACTGTGTGGCAGAACAACCGCCGGCTGTCGAGAAACAGGTCGACCAGCACCGAGGCCCGGACGACAATCCCACTTAATTTTTGTGGAACGCGTTTTTGGGCAGTTACTGACCAATCGCATACGAGCAAAATCAAAAAGTTTACCATATCTCGGCGAGCGTGGCAATCTTATGTATGAACAAAAAAAGAGCACCGCAAATGGAATAGAACCCATGGACCAGTCCTGGTTAAAACTTTGGTTTGCCGATCGTTCGTTACACTATACATATTTATCAGAAACTGGCTAATTATTTGTGATGGTTAAGGTCTTAAAAGCTTAGCGAAGTTCGACACGTGCTTCTGTGTTACGCTACCATAAATAACTGGTTCGTCATCAGTCAACAACGCAGAGCCGTGACGGATTGCGGGGGTGCTCGCGGTGGTCTCAGACACAAGCAATTACGTGAACGCAGCTTACACGCTTTTAGCTTCATCGTAAACCTTTGGTATCGCAGCAGTCCTCCGCAAACGGGGAGAGAAGATAGCCAGTCCCTCATATTAGACTGATTCATTAAGTGCGACAACGTGCAAGACTACCATAAGTGGTTACATGCACAACGCTACTGGCCCATCATTTCCAAATCTGGGAGAAGATCTTGATTTCTGGAAGTGGCGGAACATTTCATTCCTACGAGCTTCAACCTCCAGTTTGCCACTTTGGGCCACGGTAATAGCGATGGGAAACAAGAGTGTTGTAACATATGGCTGACAGCTTACAACACTTTAAACCTTCGGAACTGCAAACATCAAGCATCTTATCGAGTGTCCCATTGCAGTCTTTTACTTTGGGACCATTGTTGGTATATATTATACGCTGTTATTAGCCTAAAATTTATGATTGATTGATTGATTGATTGATTGATTGATTGATTGATTGATTGATTGATTGATTGATTGATTGATTGATTGATTATTAAAAGTGACAATTTCACCTTAAAGCCGAATCATTGATCACAGTACCGCGCGTTCTCTTAACATCTGCGCTTACGTGGAGTCTGGCCATTCACACAGTGATGCCGAATTAATCCACAACACAAAACACAGGGAGACAGATTATGTATTTACGCTCGGGTAACCTTGGATAACCTTGGTTCTGCGTAAATCCCGCAAGGTTGAGGTTCATGAAAAAGAAAATTGTTATCCACTCGCTGTACAGCACTAATCTGCAAAGCCAACCTTCCACCACCTTGGCCTTCCGCAGAACTGATTTGCCAAAAGAGACGATGCATGTCGTTTTTATACTGCCTGAAATAGGGAGCCAGTATATCACACACTTTATAAATGCAGCGTAAATTAGGCCATATAAAAATAGGCTTCGATAATAAAACGTGTCAATCGTTGAAGGTTAGGTTTTTGCAGCCAGAATTATTAGACTTGAAACGCCAACAACAAGGCCACCCTAACATGCTTCGTTAAAATAAAGAAAGAAAATGTATTGGTGCTCTGGAACGACAGCGCCACTTGCCCCAGAGAAGCCTTCCTTAAGCGTGCAACACACATGCACAGAAACTCTCCGATTAGTGATACGATATTTTACACCAGCCAGTCATCCAACACACAAGAGTGTCCTACAAGGATTACTGGAGCTAACTGTGGAACTAGTGTCCACGGCATCCACAAATATGTATCTGGCGGTTCAGTCAGCATGATAATGACAAGTCCTATATGAATTTGCCTAGGCTTCGTCCTTTTGGCTTCAAACGGCATTGTCACTTTGAATATTGGTCATTCTCCACAAAATATTTCTCTATTACCGCAACGAGAACGCAATGGTTGCTCAAAGGAGGCAGCACCAGAGCTATAATTTTTTTATGGAAAACTAACATCTGACAGTCTTGCAACAGGTTTCAAACAAGTTCCGACAACTAGAGCTGCCATCTTTCGGACTCAGTGTGCGGCTTTGAAGTACACGTGTTTAGTACTCAATTCTGAATATGCATATACCTTATTGTTGGCCGGCCGTCGCTAAACCCGAACTCGATGGACATTTCCCCGGTCACCGAAGTCTTGCCCGGCATGCCTGCAGGCCCCGACCGTTCGTACGCCGCCTGCACCTCTTGCTGGCTGATGGACCTGGCTCGTTGCATTTCGCTCTCAACTGGCTGTAAATAGTGCGTAGACGAGCGAAAGGAACTTTCAACACGACGTCGCGTGCACAATAAATGAGTCCGTTTCGTTAAGGAAATTTCCCTGGACTCAAAGCAACATCTGATTTTTTTACCAGCGACAATGGCTCGGACAATGAGTCGTTTCGACAGAAGCGTTCATTCTCGCTCTCGCTCTTTCTCACAAAAAGCGCATTGAGAAGCAACGCGAACCGACCGACCGCGAGAAAAAAAAAAAACACGGCCGGAAATGCGAAACTGTCGCCATCTGACGAGCCTGAGGTCGTGTTATCTTTTCTGAAACCAGTAGATTTGGCTTAGGAGGAATCTTTACCACGCGGCCAACTTTCGTTAACGAAATGCTTTCGTTATCGGTGCAGTGGATGCCAATCAATGCTAGTTCTCCGTTCTCATGTATTTGGACAGGCGCTCCAGAGGTAAAGCTTCCTTTTGAAGGCCAACTGCAACACAATTTTGAACCGCGTAGATTGCCTATAGCATAAGATAGTGTAAAAATAGAGGAGCCTCCGGGAAAAATTTGACGTTTGACATACGAGCGGGAGCGTCACGAAAATCTCGCAACAGTAGCTGTTTTTTTATATTGAAACTCAAAGAGGCACCGTCATTATCTTTCGCCGGAAGTGACGCATGATGTAGCACGTGCGACTCCTCGGCATGACCTCCGAGATATGATGACGCCCGCGGCTAGATGCCACGCGCTGAAAAATATTGGAGGCGGTGTGCTGGTACGTTAAAGCGACAAACGCCAGCTGGACCCGTCGGCTGCTGACGTTTTGCTTAAAGACTGCTAAGAAGAAAAATATGCCATTAAGCCCAGTGGCTTTGTCAATATTGCGTTGGTCGTATACATGCAACCCGTTTAAAAAATAAGGCATTGAGAATTTTTTTTTTAATAGGCCTTTAAGCAGGACAGGCGGCTCTCTCCGATGACTACGAGGTCCAATATAATAATGGAAGCCCGTTTATGCCTTCCATGTAACTAACAGAAGCGCTAAAGGTAATAGTAACTCCTTGCTCCTTAAACACAAGCTGTTGCGTGCTGTAATGCGCTGCCACGACAGTTAGCCTGGGGGACCACCGAGGCACGTGCGCAGCTGAAGCACTTTCGGCGGAGATCGGGCATCGCCAGCTGAAATTCGCTTGTGCTAAAAAAAATTCACTGCACGTGCTCAAATAAAGTGGTCTCTAACGCTGTTACCTTTACGTACCACTTCGGCCACGGGATAAGCTTGACTTCTGGCCTTGCTAAGTCGCGCCGCCCGTCGCACCTTAGCTTGTACACGCAAAGATGGCGGGTAGAGAATTTAAATTCTAGGGTCCTAAGTACTATAACCGTGATCTGATTATAAGGCGCGCCACTACGCTTAAGCCACTTAAGCTACTTAAACCTGCACATACCCAGTGCTGGCACCCGAGTGTTTTTGCCGTCCGCCCTCATTGAAATGCGGCCTCTATACGACTGGGATCGGGCCTGCGGCCTCATGCTCCCCAACACAACGACGTAACCACTGGCCTAACACGACGGGTATAAGGTGGCGAAAAGTTAGAGGTAACAATATAGAGGCAGTATATCTCTTTCTCGAAAGCCCTGCAGGTTCTTATAAAGATAGGGAAAGAGGGGGAGAATAAGCTGCGCACGAGCTTATTCTCCTCCACTTCGCCCATAGAGACTGGGGGA